>NC_057400.1:26902630-26992630 GCF_019320065.1 Cervus canadensis
ACTGAGGAAACCAGATCTGAAAGAGACACATGCACCCCAATGTTCATCGCAGCACTGTTTATAATAGCCAGGACATGGAAACAACCTAGATGCCCATCAGCAGACGAATGGATAAGGAAGCTGTGGTACATATACACCATGGAATATTACTCAGCCATTAAAAGAATTCATTTGAATCAGTTCTAATGAGATGGATGAAACTGGAGCCCATTATTCATAGTGAAGTAAGCCAGAAAGATAAAGAACATTACAGCATACTAACACATATATATGGAATTAGAAAGATGGTAATGATAACCCTATATGCAAAACAGAAAAAGAGACACAGAAATACAGAACAGACTTTTGAACTCTGTGGGAGAAGGTGAGGGTGGGATGTTTCGAAAGAACAGCATGTATATTATCTATGGTGAAACAGGTCACCAGCCCAGGTGGGATGCATGAGACAAGTGCTCGGGCCTGGTGCACTGGGAAGACCCAGAGGAATCGGGTGGAGAGGGAGGTGGGAGGGGGGATCGGGATGGGGAACACATGTAACTCCATGGCTGATGCATGTCAATGTATGACAAAACCCACTGCAATGTTGTGAAGTAATTAGACTCCAACTAATAAAAATAAATGAAAAAAAAAAAATGCTGGCAATTTAACAACAAAAAAAAGGCACATAGAGCATTACTTCCAGGATATCAAAGTTTCAGATATCAGACTGTGGATTGTTTTTGGAAATGCTGTCATTCTAATGTAGATTGAAATGTACTTCTAAGACTGATCCTCTAAAGACATGGCATATTTAAGCACAGAGAAGGAAAATAGGTCAAATATCCTGTTCACTTGTAGCAAACCTCTATTAATGGTGCAAAAAATATGTCAGCGTAGGTTTTAAGAGTCATAAATTACAAAACACCTCAATAGTTGATAAACCTCTGAAATTCTAGAGATTTGTAAGATCCTTTGCAAAAACAAAAATAAGGAAAAATAATTATAAGAGAAATATTTAACTGCTGCATTTTAACTATAAAAAAAGAATAAAAAGTTTTACTCATAGATAATTTTTTATTTAAATTGTTAAAAGGATATATTAGATGGTTCTACATGAATCAAATTTAATTAAACAATGTGCACACTGCTGCCCAAATTGTATTTTACTGTATATGTGAAATAGTAATAATTTAAATGAATAAAATGATAACTATAAGCAATAAAATTAGTTTTTAGGGCTAATAAACTCATGCTTTTCAGTTATAATAGTCTACAGCTCTTTGGTAGGAACTTTTAGGAAAATTGAAAAGCTTTACAGAAATGTTCTTTGTCATGACAGACAGTATTCAGAGTTTGATTCAGAAAAAATGTCAAGAGTGAAAAAGAAGGGTAAGAAGCAAATTCGAGTTCACCTTATCAATAATTACTAGAGAAAGTATAAGTATTTATAAGATACCCTGTGAATGAGATAAGTATCAAATGAATCATTTTATTTATAAGGAATAAATTATCTGTCTTATCTACTACAATTTTAAACTATTATATCCATAGTTTATTTTCTCTTCCATTATAATTAAATAATATATCTGAATAAGATTCCAATAGGATACTGATGTGAAAAAAAACATTATTTTTGACATTGAGAAGACACAAAATAAATATTAAAATCCCTTCCAAAAATACTATAAATGAAGGGGAAAATGCTATCATAGTTAAGAGGAGGGATTTGTTCCTCATTAAAGTCATTAAAGAATATTCTATGCATGTATATGTATAATGGCCTCCAAAGTCTAAAATTTTAGACAAATATTTAAGTTTCTCTAATGCTTAGTTTCAATCTGTGTTTATATTCATGTAGGATACATTCTAACTAAGTCACACTTGCCAAGTGTGCTTGAAGAAAAAGCATTAAGACTAATTTTGTTAGACAATGAGAAGTATTTGCCTTAGGGAACGTTGTTTGGAGAAAATTCATTTTTTAATATTACTTGAATGAATCAAATGGTGAGTGACTGAAGAAAGAGTAGCAAAGTATCAGAGTAGAGGCAAGAAAAATAAAGACTTTAAGTGAGAAACAAAAGGAAGGAACAGGACATCAATATTTTGAAGAAAGTACCCACACAGCCCGGGGACAGGAAGAGGGGCAAGTTGAAGAAGAGTAGCAAAATCTTCTATTGTCTTGCATCTCGGAAGAGTTAGAAATATAGTCCCTTAAAGGATCAGTGAAATGGTCATTTTCCCTGAAATATAGGAGAGTAAAAGTACTTTACTCTTTCTCCCCTTTCTTAAGCTTTTCCTTTTCTTGCTATAACACAAAATAAAACAAGGGAAAGAATGAAAAAATATACCAATAACCAAACCAAAATTTTGTGATATTTCTGCCAGGTACAATTAAATATGGGAAATGATGAAAGTGAGTGCTGGAGATTATGCAAGTATCCTGAGACCTTGTGAGAAAAGCTTAGTGTCAGAATGAAAAGGCTGCAGTGCAGATCTCTCCCAATGACTTTCTAAAGAGAGACTCTAAAGAGAGTCATGAGAACCAGGGACTTGCTGGTGACTTTGTATAGAGATTCTCTTACAGTAAAAGATTTCAGCAGAGAAGTTGCTAAGGGAGGAATCAGACTTCTGTGCCATTTCTATGGTTTATGAACATGCATAGGAGGGCTGGGAGTACTGAGAGCCGTGGGACACAGTGCCGAGGAGTGTGTGGGTGTGAATATTGGTCCAAACTGCAAACTATTGGTGACTTAAATCACATTTCTGCGCATGTCACCCAAACTTGGAGACCAAAAATGGAAGAAAAACAATCCAAATATAAAGGAAGGAATAGACTTCATGAGTGAGCTATTAGAAAAACAAACTTCATTGAAATTGGAGACAACGTAACCAAGCTGACTCCCACACAGACCTCACTTATACTCAGTTCGGTTCAATTCAGTCGCTTAGTTGTGTCTGACTCTTTGTGACACCCATGGCCCTCAGCACGCCAGGCCTTCCTGTCCATCACCAACTCCCTGAGTTTACTCAAATTCATGTCCATTGAGTCAGTGATGCCATCCAACCAGCTTATCCTCTGTTGTCCCCTTCTCCTCCCACCTTCAATCTTTCCCAGCATCAGGGTCTTTTTCAAATGAGTCAGTTCTTCACATCAGGTGGCCAAAGTATTGGAGTTTCAGTTTCAAAAACAGTCCTTCCAATGAATATTCAGGACTGATTTCCTTTAGGATGGACTGGTTCGATCTCCTTGAAGTCCAAGAGACTCTCAAGAGTCTTCTCCAACACAATAGTTCAAAAGCATCATTTCTTTGGTGCTCAGCTTTCTTTATAGTCCAACTCTCACATTCATACATGACTACTGGAAAAACCCTAGCTTTGACTAAATGGACCTTTATTGGCAAAGTAATGTCTCTGCTTTTCAATATGCTGTCTAGGCTGCTCATAACTTTTCTTGCAAAAAACAAGTGTCTTTAATTTCATGGCTGCAGTTACCATCTGCAGTGATTTTGGAGCCCCCCAAAAATAAAGTCATCCACTGTTTCCCCATCTATTTGCCATGAAGTGATGGGACCAGATGCCATAATTTTAGTTTTCTAAACATTGAGCTTTAAGCCAAATTTTTCATTTTCCTCTTTCACTTTCATCAAGAGGCTCTTTAGTTCTTCACTTCCTGCCATAAGGGTGGTGTATCTGCATATCTGAGAGTACTGATATTTCTCCTGGTAATCTTGATTCCAGCTTGTGCTTCATCCCACCCAGAGTTTCTCATGATGTACAGTGCATATAAATTAAATAAGTATGGTGACAATATACTTGACGTACTCCTTTCCCAATTTGGAACTAGTCTGTTGTTCCATGTCCAGTTCTAACTGTTGCTTCCTGACCTGCATATGGATTTCTAAAGATGGAGGTCAGGTGGTCTGGCATTCCCATCTTTCAGAATTTTCCAGAGTTTGTTGTGATCCACACGGTCAAAGGCTTTGGCATAGCCAATAAAGCAGAAGTAGATATTTCTCTGGAACTCTCCTGGCTTTTTCGATGACCCACCAGATGTTGACAATTTGATCTCTGGTTCCTCTGCGTTTTCTAAAACCAGCTTGAAAATCTGGAATTTCACAAGTCATGAACTGTTGAAGCCTGGATTAGAAAATTTTGAGCATTACTTTACTAGCATGTGAGATGGGTGCTATTGTGTGGTAGTTTGAGCATTCTTTGGCATTGCCTTTCTTTGGGATTGGAATGAAAACTGACCTTTTCCAGCCCTGTGGCCACTGCTGAGATTTCCAAATTTGCCGGCATATTGAGTGCAGTACTTTCACATCATGTCATGATGTGATGTCATGGACATCACCAGAGGGTCAATACTGAAATCAGATTGATTATATCCTTTGCAGCCAAAGATAGAGAAGCTCTATACAGTCAGCTAAAAACAAGACCAGGAGCTGACTGTGGCTCAGATCACGAAATCTTTATTGCCAAATTCAGACTTAAATTGAAGAAAGTAGGGAAAACCACTAGACCATTCAGGTATGATCTAAATCAAATCCCTAATGATTATACAATGGATGTGAGAAATAGATTTAAGGGTCTAGATCTGATACACAGAGTGCCTGATAAACTATGGACAGAGGTTTCATGACACTGTAAAGGAGACAGGGATCAAGACCATCCTCAAGAAAAAGAAATGCAAAAAGGCAAAATGGCTGGCTGAGGAGGCCTTACAAATAGCTGTGAAAGAAAAGAACTGAAAAGCAAAGGAGAAAAGGAAAGATATAACACTTGAATGCAGAGTTCCAAAGAATAGCAAGGAGAGATAAGAAAGCCTTCCTCGCTGATCAATGCAAAGAAATAGAGGAAAACAATAGAATGGGCAAGACTAGAGATCTCTTCAAGAAAATTAGAGATACCAAGGGAATATTTCATGCAAAGATGGGCTCAATAAAGGACAGAAATGTTATGGACCTAACAGAAGCAAAAGATATAAAGAAGAGGTGGCAAGAATACACATTTTGCTTTTTTGCATTTCTTTTTCTTGGGGGAATGGGCTTGATCTCCTGTACAATGTCATGAACCTCTGCCCATAGTTCATCAGGCACTCTGTACCTATCAGATCTAGTCCCTTAAATCTATTTTTCACTTCCACTGTATAGTCTTAAGGGATTTGATTTAGATCATACCTGAATGGTCTAGTTGTTTTCCCTACTTTCTTCAATTTAAGTCTGAATTTGGCAATAAAGATTTCGTGATCTGAGCCACAGTCAGCTCCTGGTCTTGTTTTAGCTGACTGTATAGAGCTTCTCTATCTTTGGCTGCAAAGGATATAATCAATCTGATTTCAGTATTGACCCTCTGGTGATGTCCATGACAAAATGTGGTCCACTAGAGAAGGGAATGGGAAACCACTTCAGTATTCTTGCCCTGAGAATCCCATGAAGAGTATGAAAAGGCAAAAAGACGGACACTGAAAGATGAACTCTCCAAGCCTGTAGGTGCACAATAAGCTACTGGAGATCAGCAGAGAAGAAAATCCAGAAAGAATGAAAAGATTGAGTCAAAGCAGAAACAACACTCAGTTGTGGATATGACTGGTGATAGAAGCCAAGTCCAATGCTGTAAAGAGCAGTATTGCACAGGAACGTGGAATGTTAGGTACATGAATCAAGGTAAATTGGAAGTGGTCAAACAAGAGATGGCAAGGGTGAACACCAACATTTTAGAAATAAGTGAACTAAAGTGGACTGGAATGGGTGAATTAAACTCAGATGATCATTATATCTACTACTGTGGCAAGAATCCCTTAGAAGAAATGGAGTATCCATCTAGTCAACAAAAGAGTCCAAAATGCAGTACTTGGATGCAAACTCAAAAATGACAGGATGATATCTGTTCATTTCTAAGGCAAGTCATTCAATATCACAGTAATCCAAGTCTATGCCCCAACCAGTAATGCTGAAGAAGCTGAAGTTGAATGCTTCTATGACCTACAAGACCTTCTAGAACTAACACCCAAAAAAGATGTCTTTTCATGATAGGGGACTGGAATTAAAAAGTAGGAAGTCAAGAAACACCTGGAGTAACAGGCATTTTGGCCTTGGAGTACAGAATGAAGCAGGGCAGCGGGTAATAGAATTTTGCCAAGAGAATGCACTGGTCATGGCAAACACCCTTTTGCAACAACACAAGAGAAGATTCACTTGTACTAGTTAATAGTATTGCCTTCCCAATATTGCTGGCACAGAATAGAATCATATTTCTCTACTCCTTACAGTAATTTGGAGCCACGTGACCTCTTCAGGTTGATGAGTAACAAACACCAAGCATGAAAAATTATTTGGTATCCTCAGGGGTTACATGTAGAGATCAAATTTTCTCTGCCACTGTGCCAGGTAATATTGTGCATGCATGCATGCTAAGTCGCTTCATTCATGTTGGACTCTGTGCCACCCTATGGACCATAGCCCGCCAGGCCCCTCTGTTCATGGGATTCCTCAGGCAAGAATACTGGAGTAGTTTGCCATACCCTCCTCCAGGGGATCTTCCAGATCCAGGGGTCGAAAACACATCTCTTATATCTCCTGCCTTGGCAGGCAGCTTCTTTACCACCAGTACCACCTGGGAAGCTCACGTAATATTGTAGATTATAGCAAATAGTGATCTTTTCCTTCATCCATAGTTAAGCTTTATATAGAACATCATTTATTTGGAACTATACAATATGTAACCTTTGCTGATTGGCTTCTTTTACTTACCACAATCATTTAAGTTTGCCTCTTATCTTTTCATGGTTTGATAGCTCATTTCTTTTTAGTGTTAAATTAAATTCCATTGGCTGGATGTATCATAGTTTATTTAGCCATTCAGTTACTGAAGGATATCTTAGCTGCTTCCAATCTTAGTTGCTTAGATTTTGGCAATTAGGAATAAATCTAACATAAACATTCATGTGTAGATTTTTTTTGTCTGAACATACATTTTCAACTCATTTAGGTAAATACCAAGGAGCACAACTGCTGAGTCTTATGGTCATTTTGACTTTTGCACAATTTTATGGTGGTATGATTTAAATACCATGTAAACTGACCACTCTAGATATATATATTTCAATGAATTTTAGTAGATTCCTGAGGTTATGAAATTGTGATCAGAATTAGCTCTTTAGACATTTCCACCAGAGCAAAATTTTCTCCCTCCAAGCCACAACTCCAAGTTTTGTCTGTACCAAGTTCTTTTTTTCTAGAAATGTTATACAAATTATGTCATTTAATATGTGGTCTTTGATGTCTGGCCTCTTTGACAACATTTCTGAGGTTCATCCATGTCATGAGATGTTTCAGTAACTCAGCTTTTCACTGATATTACTCCATTGTATTGATATGTCACATTTTGTTTATCCATTTTCTACTTTATAGGCATTTGTATAGTTTTCTCTTGAGGCTCTTATAAGTAATGATGCTATAAATATTCAAACTCTAGTTTTGTAAACAAATGTTCTAAATTCTCCTGCCTCTATAATCCATTTTTATTTATTTTCATGTATGGTGTGAGGTAAATGTTGTAGTTTATTTCTCTCTCTCTGAATATCAGTAGCTCCAGCACTATTTCTGTAAAGATTGCCTTTTCAAACTGAATTAACTTGGCCTCCTTGTCACAATATGATCACAATTGATGATATATATTTAAATCTCTTTATCTACTTCTAGACTCTCTATTCTGCCTCACTGATATACAGGCCTAAATTATGTCAATGGCAACAGTTTATAAGTTACAGTAGTTTGACTGCACATCTTGATAATAGGTAAATAAGTGTTCTCATTGTACTCTTATTTTGTAAAATAGCTTTGACTATTTTAGATTAATTTCATTAATTTAGGCTTGTAAATTTCTACTGAAAAAAAAGTTTGCTGAGATTTTCAATGGAATTAAGTTGAATCTACAAATCAATTTGGGAAAAATTAGTGTTAACATTTTTTTTTTAATCAAGTTGAACAAGTTTTTTGAGAGTTTTTTGAGAGTTTTTACAATGAATAGGTATTGGATTTCATGAAATGCTTGTTCTGTATCAATTTATATGGTAATAAGCTTTTTCTCTTTAACCAATTGCTATATTGATTAATTTCCAATTATGGAAGTCTCATTGACTATGTTGAAAAAATTTCACTTGGTTGCTGTGTAAATGCTTTTATACATGGCTGTATTTAATTTGCTAATACTTGATTGAGGATTATTGCATCAGTGCAGGTGAGAGATATTGGTCTGTAGTTTTCTGTAATGTCTTTTTCTGATTTTTACATTAGGCTTATAGTATCTTCATAAAGGGGCTTCCGTTGTGGCTCAGCTGGTAAAGAATCTTCCTGCAATGCAGGAGACCTGGGTTCGATCCCTGAGTTGGGAAGATCCCCTGGAGAAGGGAAGGCTACCCACTCCAGTATTCTGGAGAATTCCATGGACTTTATAGTCCACGGGGTTGCAAAGAGTTTGACATGACTGAGCGACTTTCACTTTCATCCTCATAAAGTGAATTAGGACGAGTTCCCTGGGTTTCTGTTTTCTGGAAGAGATTGGGGGACAGTTTAATAAAAATATATATATATGGCTTCCCAGGAGGCTTGGTAGTAAAGAATCCACCTGCCAATGCAGGAAGATGCAGAAGATATGGATTTGAACCCTGGGTCAGGAAGATCCCCTGGGGGAGAAAATGTCAACCCACTCCAGTATTCTTGCCTGGGAAACCCCATGGACAGAGAAGCCTGGTGGGCTATAGTCCCTGGGGTTGCCAAAGAGTTGGATGTGACTGAGCTTCCCAGGTGGTGCTAGTGATAAATAACCTGCTTGCCAATGCAGCGGACATAAAAAGACATGGGTTTTATCTGTGGGTTGAGAAGATCCCCTGGAGGAGGCAATGGTGAGCCACTCTAGTATCCTTGCCTGAAGAATCCCATGGACAGAGGAGCCTGGCTACAGTCTATGGGGTCGCAAAGAGTGGTTAGGGAAGATTCCCAGGAAGAGGACATGACAAGTGACTTAGTGTATACACACACACACACACACACACACACACACACACACACACAGAGGTGTGTGTTTCTGTGTATATATAGAAAACATATTATATGGACTTTCCTGGTAACTCAGCTGGTAAAGACTCCACCTGCAATGCAGGAGATCCCAGTTGGATTCCTGTGTCTGGAAGATCCCCTGGAGAAGGGATAGGCTACCCATTCTAGCATTCTTGGGCTTCCCTGGTGGCTCAGATGGTAAAGAGTCTGCCTGCAATGTGGGAGACCTGGGTTCCATCCCTGGGTTGGAAAGATCCCCTGGAGGATGGCGTGGCAACCCACTCCAGTATTCTTGCCTGGAAAATCCCCATGGACAGAAGAGCCTGGCAGGCTGCAGTCCATGGGGTCACAAAGAGTCAGACGTGACTGAGACGGAGCACACATAAATGAATTAAAGAATTAATTGATGCATATATTTTTACTGAGTGCTTTCAATATGCCAGACTTCTAATCAAATTTAATTTCACAAATATCTGTTGAGCATGTTTCATGCTACAGACACTGCAAGGTATCATGGTAGGCAACATTCCTGTAATCAGGAGAAGTTAAATAATTTCAAAATCTATATTCAAATAAAGAAAGATCATTTCATCCAACAAACCAAAATGTGTTTCTTCTGGATTAAAGAAATATAAAATAATTCAAATAGAAAAAAAAAATAAATTCTTATCAAATTTTTCAAGTCAAAAACATCTTGAGCCAAACAAAATAGAATTATTTAAGGAAAAATTAAGTTTATTTGAAAGTTAAACATGATTGGAAAAATTGTACATTAAAAATAAAATAAACAAAAGACTAGGGCACATTCACAGCCCATATAATGAAGATCCAGTGTCACTGATCATCATTTAGGTCATACAGAATGATGTGAAATAAATACACTGAAATTAATGAACAGACACATCTTTGATTAGCATGAATTTAAAATTTGAGCAAAAATAAAACCTGTAAATAAACATGTAGGAAATTTTTAAGCTAAAATCAAATACATGAATTATAACAATAACATTGTTTTTAACACTAACAAAATTTTGTAGGGAAAAATTTTTTAGATTCTTAATGGTGGCAAAGGTGTGAAAAAATCTGCAATATTTAAAATGCAGTTGGTATTGTAAATTACAATGCTCTATAAAGAAAATTTTCATTTAAAAATGGTGTAATATCATATGATTCTTGAACATCACTTGTGGGTTTTTTATTAACAGATGAATTCTACTTTATATCTTATAATTATTTATAATTATAATAAATTAGAAAAGCCAACGTGGTTGGGGAGAATAGAATGATCAAAGAAATTGTGTTAGATCCACATGAGGAACTATTTAGTGGCTCATATATCATAGTGTTAAGAACATAAGCTTCAGCATCAGATTCTCTTCATTTGAATCACAAATGAAATAATACCACCAGTCTGACTTTACATATATTTTTGAAAATTTCTCTCCCTCAGTTTATTCATTTGTGAAATTTGTATACATACAATCATATATATATTTGTATATGTACTATGTAGGCAAACACATACAACATATAACTGTATGTGTTTGCCTACACAGTTTTTTAAATCCATGTATTACAAGGTGGAATATCTCTGAAATAACCCCCATAATATTTTGATCAATAAACACCTTTTATGCTTTTACTCTATGCCAGATGCTCAGAATTTATAGATGAATAAGAGACTGTCCTTTTCCTCAAGGGAAAGACTATTAGCACACATTCAATGAAGAGGCATAATTCTATCAACAGGATTTGGTGGAAGAGGAAGGAGGAAGGGAATCAGTTTTATCTGAGGTGTTATTTTTATTATAGTACAAGCTTTTTTCCTCCTTTAACCTATATAAAACTTAATTTTCAAATCCTGTTAAAAAGAATATCTATTCTTAATTAGTTTAGGAGTTATGGTAGATTATCCACCGAAAGATTAATTACATGCTTTCCAGTGAAGTATTATAAACCATAAGTTTAAAGTTGGACCAGATGCATTTCAGCCCTGAAAACTCATTAACCATCTGACCATGTTGCACATATGGTAACAAAGTGAAGAATGTATCCAGTCAAACACACATAAACACTTCTTCATCATCATGGGACAACTGCCTCTTAAAGTATGCCAGGAATCGTTCTATTTCTCATACCTACAAATATCTAGTGTAGGAACAGAGAAGCAGGCAACTGACAGATTTAGAATGGTGGGTTTGAAAACCCACACTGAGTAGACAGATATCAACACTGTCCATCTAGTTTGCTTTTGTCACAAAATCTCAAGTTGAAAATGAGTTTTGAATGGAAACTGTTAAACTGTATGTTGAGAGTGGACATCTTCACTAGTATTGGGTAAAACACCAGCACTGATTTTATTGACCAAAACTTTTAATACCTAAACGATCTAGCTATCAGTTTATTGCAGAGGGTTATCCTCCACTTCCTTGGCAGGCATCAAGCCTCAGGCATATTCTAAATCTCTTTTGCAATTCCCCTTCTCAGTATGACACTGACAATTCCTCTTGTGAGTGTGGCCACTGACAATGTAAACACTTTGTGCAACTCTTCCCATCACAAGATGGCAGCCAGTCTCAGCAGCCTAGACCATGTGATAAATGAGGTGGGAAAGGAAGTATTTGACAGTTCCATGTAAAATGCCAGAATATGTCTATTCATAAATAGGCCTGTCAAAATAGTTTACATTTGGTTTTTTCAATAATTTTTTTGCCAAATGTCTTAAATTTGATAGGTATTTACACACGGATAACAAACGCTAGCTTTATGCTTGTTCTGTATTTTGATGAAACTTATTAATAAAAAAAAGTTTATGAAAGAAAACCATCTGTTCACCCCTTTCTTTGAACACGGATATTCCTTTTGAATTCTGTAATAGCTAGCTTACACTTTTATGATGTTGCAGTATAACCATATAGCAAAAGAGATTGCTACCTTTTTATTCTTGAAAAGTATCCATTTCTTCACTGAATTTTCTGTTTTAATGAAAAGAAGTGTGAGATAACTGTTTTTTAGTCTCAGTAGACAGTTCTACATGTGTTCATAGGTACAGATGGGTTTACAACAATGGTCAACATCTATCAAGTGAATAACATTATTTTCCTCTCTATGAATATGAAAAACTAAACGGCAACTTGACTTGTTATTTCTCCTACTTTTGAAATGTAATGAATAGAACTGATGTTAATTGCTAAATTTCTAAATATACACACTAAGTTGCTGCATGGTTTTAAAAAACAACCTGAGTTATTATCTTTTTGTGAACATTTTTAGAGTAACTTGTATTTATTTGCTGATTGTGGGTGTTTATTTTCATGCAAGAACTTTAAAGAGTATGTGAGCACTGTTATTAAAATAAAATGTTTGCGAGAAAGGGAACAATATAGTCTGCTATAAAATGCACAGGGAAAATTCATTAACATTTATTCTTTAAATGTGTTATTACTAGTTTTTCTTTGTATTCATTTCCATCATCATCTGTCTTTATTAAGTTAATAACAAGAGGTTGAAATTTACCAAAGATTCATAGCCTGAAGGAAAACAGTGATAAGGATTAAGTGAGACATGTAGCATCATTTAACTGAATTGTTTGATTATTTTAAGGGAATTTTGAGTAGATGTTATCTTCATGTCACAGACAACATATTAAAGGTTCATGTTACATAGATTTGATCACACATATGAATGAAGCCCTTCTCTGAATAAGTAGTTTATTTTTAAACAGAAAAAGAGAATTCAGTGATTATAAGAGTAAATGAATAACTCATAAAGAAAGAAGTCATTCTGGCTCAAAGTGTACTGAGGTTTTAAAGAAGAAATAATCAACCACAATTTGATGTTTCTATCTTATATTTTAGTATAAAATTTCAAACATTTATACTGATTCAATAGTGTTTATTTGTACTGCTACCCCATTCTTTAATAATGTCATATACTGATCATCAATTGGAAAAAATGGAAAAATGGAAAAAAAAGACCACAGCCTGAAGGCTATGGTTCTGACTATAAGCATCCTTGTGACCAGCATGAAGAGAAACAGAATAAGATATTTTACCAATATTTTTCTCAAGAAAACAGTTGCTCAACACAACTTTAACAAAATATAAGCTGTGGAAAATTGGGATGAAAAGTAATGAATCCATTAGGAAAATCTCAGAAAGCAGTACAAATTCTGTTTGCAAGAATTTATATCTTAAAATTTTAGTACAATAATTTATTCCAGGTGAAAGAAAACTATTCAAAATTTAGTAAAGGGTAACAAAAATATCTTCCCAAAAATATGACCTTAAAACTTGACTATTATTGTTATCTGATTTTTAACCTTTTAAGGTTTTATAGATTTGGTAGCTTAGATATGTGTTTTATAGAAAAATATTTTCAGAGCTTTTTTTTTTAATGCAACTAAGTTATTTACAAAAATATTCATCTTGTATTCTGAGATAGTGCTCAGCCACTTAGTCGTAGACAACTCTTTGAGACCCCATGGACTGCAACCCACCAGGATTGTCTGTCCATGGAATTTTCCAAGCAAGAATACTGGAGTGGGTTGCCATTTCCTACTCCAGGGGATCTTCCCAACTCAGGGACTGAAGCTGCGGCTCCTACATCTCTGCATTGGCAGGTAGATTCTTTACCACTGAGCCACCTGGGAAGCCCATATTCTGAGGTGTTAGTACATTATCTGGGGTCTTATCTGTCAATATAAATTTCTATGCTACAATACTATATGTTAAAAAATCATAGAAAAATCACAACTTGTTTCTAGTGTACTATATTATGTTATACAGAAGGAATATTTTTAATTGAGGTCTTAATGCCAGAAACTGCAGATTAGGTGTTTTTTGTCTTTTGTTTTTTGATGTTGATATAGAGAAGTAGGCAAAAACAAGAGCATAAATAGGGAAAACCAATAAAAGTCATGAAGCACCTACTAAGTGTCTGAGATAGTGCTGTATGCATGCCAAGCCACTTTGGTCAGGTCTGACTCTATGCAGCCCTATGGACTGTAGCCTGCCATGGTCCATGGGATTCTCCAGGCAAGGATACTGGAATGGGTTGCCATGCCTTCCTCCAGGGGATCTTCCTGACCCAGAGATTGAACCCAAGTCTCCTGCATCTCCTACTTTGCAGCAAGATTCTTTACCCACCGAACCACCTGGGAAGCCGCTGACATAGCGTTACAAAAGTTCAAATTCATTTTCTTATTTAATTTTTAAGACAAATCTGCCAACATTTTATTTTGATTCCTACTTCTATATGAGAACATGGTGATTTGGGTGGATTGATTTTCTTGCCAAATATTATATAACACAGATCAGGTGGCAAAGCCCAGGTCTTTTGGCTCTAAAGCCTTTGTACAACACATCACAGTTCCAAGTAAGCATATTTCTCAGTCTTTTTCAACTCCCATTTCAAGCCTAGACAGTTAAATTTGTTGACAATAATGCTCCTAGCACTGTCATGCTGAATCCTGTTCCCAACCATTCTGGTATCCCTCTTCTGACCCTGTTTCTCACTCCTGAACATCTCTCCATTCATATCCACAACTTTCAAAACATTGTCATCTATATTTCAGTAGGATCACATTCTCACCTGCAATTCCACAAACATTTGCATAAGAAACAGAACAGTCTGAAAAGAGAACTCAACACATCTGAATACCTGCTTAACCCTAGTGTAGGGAAAGAGTATGGTTGCTGAGATCTCTTACTATGACTTGAGTGTTTATTATGTAATATTTAATATCAAAACTTATGTGTCTTATGAAGATGTGGAAAAATTGGAATGTGACCACACAATTGATGAAATTGTGGAATAGTACAATTGCTATGGAAAGCTGTATGGCAGTTCCCCCCCAAAATTAAAACTCCTGTATGGCCCAGCAGTACTCCTCCTCAATATATATCAGGATGTAAATAGGGAGGACAAGGTCTCAAATAATTGAAGGGTCTTAGAGAAATATTTGCACACTCATGTTCATAGCACCATCATTCACAATAGCCAAGAGATTAAAGCAACCCAATGTCCATTGACAGACAGATGCATAAAGGAAATGTGGTATATACATACAATGGAATATTATTCAAATGAAGGACATTTTGTTACATACTACAATGTGTAAGACTCTTGAGACATTATGTTGACTGAAATGAACCAGTCACAAAAAGACCAATCCTATATGATTTTACTTACATGAGGTATTTAGAGTGGTCAAATTCATAGAAAATGCAAGAAGATGGGGATAGAGGAGGGGGGGAAATGGGAAGTTGTTTTACGGATATAGAATTTCAGTTTCACAAAAGGAGAAAAGTTCTGGAGATCTGTTAAACAACAGTGTGCATCTATTTAATGGTACTGAACTGTACATTTAAAAATTATTAGTTGGTAAATTTTAGTCTGTGTGGTTTTTATAATTGAAAAAAAAAAGATGTGCCTTATAAAAAGTGAAAGAGAAACTTGCATTATTAGAATTAGAGCTTTCTATAGAACACTAAGTGGAATTTTTTTTTATCACTGACTTCTCAGAAATGGTGGGAGAAATATCCATAACCTCAGATATGCAGATGACACCACCCTTATGGCAGAAAGCAAAGAAGAACTAAAGAGACTCTTGATGAAAGTAAAAGAGGAGAATGAAAAAGCTGGCTTAAAGCTCAACGTTCAGAAAACTAAGATCATGGCATCTGGTCCCATCACTTCATGGGAAATAGATGGGGAAATAGAAATGATGGATCCATTTCCCTGATAGCCTTTATGAAACACTTCTTTTGCTAACAGACTCTTAACCTCCCTTACGTTGACTTCCAGTGCTTGTGGATATGTTTTTCTACAGACTGGTCAGTGAAATAGCTCAGCATTGTTACCACCTCTTTATTTAAATTTCTGGCTATACTTAGCAATGTCATTCCCATCCTTCTATTTTGATCCCATTTATGATGGTAAACATGTGTACTTTGTAAGGGTCATTAATGAATAAAGAAGTACAGAGTGGCTTACTGTTAGATTCTATAAGAAATCCCAAAATGCTTAATGTAAAGAACTATAATTTAGCTTTCTTTTTTCTCTATTTCACACTGAACTATGTTACTAAAAATCCTTATTAGTTATTACAAAAACCAATTTATTAAAAATGATAGTTAATAGAGATATCAATATATTTAAAATAATATTATTTGTTCAAAATTCACTCCTTCATTTCTCTATTAAGAAACCTAAAATGATATAATTTTATTGATGCATACTAATGGCTTAATATTACTATAGATATGTATGTATATAACTAGGTCTTTTCTCCATGTTTCTGAATTCCTTCACTCCTTTAAAAGTCAACTTTATTTACACAAAACACGCTTTCCTTTTTCTGTTTAACGACTATTTAATTTTCATCATTTTTGGAGAATTCCTTAGTGAATATACTTTGGTTTTTATGTAGTTTATTGTTATGAATGCTTCATAATGCCCTGTCTAAAATATCTCACATTAATCATAGGCAATGTTTCTCTAAGTTTTAACCTTCTTATCTAATCAGTTTAACCTCTTTTCAGGAATGAAACTGAGTTTTGGATCTCCCTTTATGGACTGTTAATTGCTCTAAAAAATTTATGGTCATATAAACTCACTAAGCTTCTTCATTTCCCCTTGGTTTCCAAAATGATATCATCTGGATCATTACCCTTAGCTAAGAAGATATTCTTCTGTTATTGTTAATATTATGAAACTGGCAAAGGATATTTAATTGATTCTCTGGTTCTTAATAACAAGTTAATTTTAGGTATCTTTGACAATTACAGCATATTATTTTTAAACATATGACTCAAATTCCTTGGTGAATTATGGCATTTTTTCCTATTATGGATATAACTACTTACTTGTGTAAAGGGTGAAAAGGTATTCCTTTTCAATATATGTCTTCTGTTTCCACACAGAAGCATGATTTAAACATTTCCCAATACTGTCATTATGTAGCTGTTTCACAAGGTGCATTAAATACTCTAGGCATAAATTTCCATCACTATCACTTTCTAGATTTATCTTATTACTAATTATTCTATGTGAAAAGTCAACTCATTATTATTTGATTTGAGTTTTAGTACTTCTTTACTGTAACTTTGATTTGAAGAGAGAAATCTAAAATGTAATTTTTTACAAGAAAAGCAAAAATTAAACCAAGAAAAATAACAACAGATGCTTTGAGAACTTCTTCACTTGGGGATACATATGTTTGCTTTATTAATCCTATGCTGCTTGAAAATACACGTTTTAAAAATCCTACAACCTAGAAATAGCACAACACAAAGAGAACACCAAGAATAATAAAAATAAAACAAAAAACACCCAAGTACAGATAGTGGTCATTAAAGTTATTTTCCCAGTGATACCCTTAGTTAATGGTGTAGCATGCACACAAATGAGTTCCAATTTCTCTGTCTCCTGTTTCTCAATATTTTGCATCATTCTTGCATAGTTTTTTTCTATTTAGATTATTTTTGTAAACGTTTCCTTGCCAATCTTCCTAACTACTTCAATTAGTCTATAATTATTATTCAATTTGCAGACCACTACTTCTTCATAATGAAAAACAGTACAGAAATTCAAAATAGTTTCCAAGATTCTCAGATGACAGTTACTGTCTCTTCACTGAAATGGAAGTCCTCAGTGTTTTAAGAATATTTCAGTAAAATTACTAGGTTCAAATGCTTTCATGGAAACTAGCTCCTACAAAGTGTTAGCTTAAGAACTGACTATATAGCAGTTACATATTAGTCAAACTCTCCTACCAAAAATATTATAATTTGACTTTTGATTTTTTTTTTTTAAATTCTTTTCTCTAGGAATTCTAAAAGTACAGACCACACAAAGTCTGATACTGGACTCCCTGTGACGACCTAGAGGGATTGGATGAAGGGAAGGGAGGGAGGCTAGGGAGGGAAGGAAATTATAACAATGGCTGATTTGCATTGTTGTATGACAGAAACCCACATAGCATTGTAAACATTTTTTTAAAGATTTACACAAAAAATAGGGAAAAAGTCTGAAAAATACAAATGTTCTGTCTTAAAATACCAATTGATTGTTTTCTCCTGAATTTTAAATAGCTTTATTGAGGAATACTACTGCTAAGTCACTTTAGTCGTGTCCGACTCTGTGCGACCCCATCCCTGGGATTCTCCAGGCAAGAACACTGGAGTGGGTTAACTAGCATATAATTGACTGTGGTGTTGGAGAAGACTTTTGAGAGTTCCTTGGACAGCAAGGAGATCAAACCAGTCCATCCTAAAGGAAATCAGTCCTGAATATTCATTGCAAGGACTGATGCTGAAGCTGAAGTTCCAATCTTTTGGCCACATTATGCAAAGAACTGACTCATTTGAAAAGACTCTGATGCTGGGAAAGATTGAAGGCAGGAGAAGAAGGGAATAACAAGGATGAGATGATTGGATGGCATCACTGACTTGATGGACATGAGTTTGAACAAGCTCTGGGAGTTGATAATGGACAGGGAAGCCTGGCGTACTGCGGTCCATGCAGTCACAAAGAGTCAGACATGACTGACCAACTGGACTGAACTGAAACTGCACATAAAGTCATGAATTTTGACATATGTATACACTTGAGAAAATATCACCTCAATCAAGATAATGAACCTATCACCATCCCCAAATGTTTCCTCATGGCGCATGTTAATCCCTCCCTCCCTCCACTTCCTCTTCCCTCAGCAAACACTGATCAACTCTTCATCACTATAAGTTAGTGTCCACTTTTTATATTTCTGTATGAATGGAATCTTATGGAATGCACTTCTTTTTTCTTTTTGGTTCTGGCTTCTTTCACTTGCCATAATTATTTTGAGGTTCAGCCATGCTTTTGCATGTATCAATAGTTCACTGGGTCAGGCAGATCCCCTGGAGAAAGGAATGACAACCCACTCCAGTATTCTTGCCTGGAGAATTCCATGAGCAAAGGAGCCTAGTGGGCTAAAGTCCCTGGGGTCACAAAGTGTCGGACATGACTGTGTGACTAACACAGCACCGTAACTGAGCAGTTCACTATTTTTGTTGCTAAGTATATTCCATTATATGTATATACCACAATTTGTTCATATACTTAAATGATTATGGGTGTTTGGGTTATTTCCACTCGGGAGCTATTAAAAACAAAGCAGTTACAAACAATTGTGTACAAGTTTGTTTTTGTTTTTGTTTTTTTTTTATGGCCATGTGATTGTCTACAAACATATGGTCTTTTGGATAGATACCTGGAGTGAAATTCTGGGCAATATGGTTAAGCATCTGTTTACTTTTAAGAGATTTCTAACCTGTTTTCAAGGTAGCTGCACTGTTTAACATTTCCACCAGCAAAGTATTTAATATGCGAGGTCTAGTTCCTCCACATTCACACCAGCGTTTTCATAATCAATGTCTTTCATTTTAGCCATCTCTTGACTTTTCAGTACACTTGGTAGTTTCAATTTTCATTTCTTAATAGTTGATAATATTGAATATTTTTAAATGTTCTTATTTACCAGCTATATGTCTTCTTTGGTGAAATGTAACTAAATTGTTTTCCCACTTTTTATTTTTTGTTATTTGTTATCATTATTATGTTTTGATAGTTCTTTATATATTCTGGGTACAAGTTCTTCATCAAAAATATCATTTGCAAATGTCTCCTCTCAGTCTGTATTTTTTTTTTTCATTTTCTTGACGTATCTTTTAAAACACACAAGATTTTAACCAAAATGTTAATCAAAATCAAAGCCAGTTGTTTTTCTGGAAATTGATAAGCTGATTCTAATATTCTTAACAGAATGCAATAGTTTAGGTAGAACAAAAGCAGTATTAAAAGAGCGACAAATTTGTAGGACTATTACCTAGTTTCAATGTTTGTTTTCAAGCCACTGTATTCAAAAAAGTGTCCATTTGCCATAGTAGAAATACCGATTAATGAAATGGAATAGAGTGTCCACAAATGTTATGGAAAAATTCAAATGAACTTTTTGGCCAATCCAATATTTTGATGTAGTCCTGTTTATTTTTGCTTTCCTTGTTTGTGCTTTTGAGGCCATATCAAAAAATTCAAGTGAGAGCATGATAGTTGCTCAGTGCAAGCCCCTGGACTGTAGCCTGCCAGACTCCTCTGTCCATGAAATTCTCCAGGCAAGAATACTGGGGTGGGTTGCCATTTCCTCCTCCAGAGAGTCTTCCTGACTCAGGGATCAAACACAGGTCTTCTGCTGCAGGCAGAAAAATATTTTGCTTGTTAGGCTTCAGCATTATGCAAACCAAGAACTTCCAGCTGTCCAAGCTGGATTTAGAAAAGGAAGAGGAACCAAAGATCAAATTGCCAACATTCGCTGGATTATAGAGAAAGCAAGGGAATTCCAGAAAAAACATCTACCTCTGTTTTATCAACTATGCTTAAGTCTAAAGCCTTTGACCGGGTAGATCATAACAAACTGTGGAAAGCTCTTAAAGAGGTACCAGACCATCTTACCTGCCTCCTGAGAAACCTGTATGCAGGTCAAGAAGCAACAATTAGAATTGGAACAACTGATTGGTTCAAGATTGAGAATGGAGTACAACAGAGCTGTCTTCTGTCACACTGTTTCTTTTACCTATACACTGAGCACATCATGAGAAATGCTGGGCTGGATGAGTTACAAGCAGGAATCAAGACAGGTGGGAGAAACATCAACAACCTCAGATATGTGGATGATACCACTCAAATGGCAGAAAACTAAGAGGCTTTAGAGTCTCTTGATGAAGGCAAAGGAGGAGAGTGAAAGCCAGCTTAAAACCAAATATTAAAAATACTAAGATCATGGCATCTGACCCCATTACTTTATGGCAAATAGAAGGGGAAAATGTGGAAGCAGTGACAGATTTCCTCTTCCTGAGCTCTAAAATCACTGAGGGTGGTGACTGTAGTCATGAAATCAGAAGACGTTTGCTTCTTGGCAGGAAAGTTATGACAGACCTAGACATGTGTTGACAGGCAGAGACATTACTTTGCAACAAAGGTCCATATAGTCAAGGCTATGGTCTTCCCAGTGGTCATGTACAGTTGTGAGAACTGGACTGTAAAGAAGGCAGAGTGCCAAAGAGTTGATATCTTCTAACTGTGGTGCTGGGGAAGACTCCTGAGAGTCCCTTTGACAGCAAGGAGATCAAACCAGTCAATCTTAAGGGAAATCAACTCTGAATATTCACTGGAAGGACGGATGCTAAAGCTGAAGCTCCAGTATTTTTATCATCTGATGCAAACAGCTCACTCATTGGAAAAGTCCCTGATGCTAGGAAAGACTGAGGGCAGATGGAGAAGATGGTGTCATAGGACGAGATGTTGGATGGTATCCCAAAGGCAAAGAACATGAACTTGGGCACACTTTGAGAGTTGGTGAGGGACAGAGAGGTTTGGTATGCTGCAGTCCATGGGAATGCAAACAGTCAGATGTGACTGGGCAACTAAAATACAACATGTCCTTGTTAGCCATTCTTTCAATTTAATGTTTGAATTAAAAAAGTGGCTAGTTCCGCTCCAAACTCAAACAGGGGCATATGTGCTTGATGGTTTCCTGAAAATAATCATCATACTGCAGTGTGCAAAGGAATAGTTTTACATGGGCTTCCCATTTCATCAATCATGGTATTACAATGTCATCTCAAGGGCATTCTCAGACAAAAATGTTTTCTGTTTGTTTTCCTTTGAGTGTATGAAGGGAATACAATGATTCCTGATATCATTAGATGCCACTGACAAGATTCAGACCAAAATATCAGCATTACTTTTGCGCAGAGTGAATGTCAACACAATGAAAAGGTTAAAGAAGGTCTTAAAATTAGAAAAATAGCTTTGATATTTTTGGACCCCTCAGACACCTCTAAACTCCATTTACCCCTCTAATACCTTTTATGTTATTATTGTCATGTATCTAAATGTATATATTTCTTTGCAAAACCTATAGAAGGCTATTGGTGCTTTTTACTAAAATATTTATGGGGATTTATCCACATATTTTATATTTTGTTCTTTATTTTGCACAACTCATGTGTACTTCTACTCAGAATCTTGGATTTTTTTCTTTTAGGGGTTATTAAAAACTCCCTTAGAAGTTCTATCTGAGTAAGCAGCAAAGAATGAATTCTCTATTTTCACTTGTTTGGACACATCTTTATTTTGCCTTCATTTTTATAGAGTATTTTCATTGGAGGTAATATTTTAGGCTGTCATTATTATTATTAATTTTATTATTATTTTCATACCTTAAAAATATTACTCCATTTTCTTCTGGTTTCTACTGTTTCTCAGTCCCACCTGTATATTGGCCCCTACTGTCCAATTACTTCAGATAACTGCTTTGTCTGTTTGATTATTCTGCATCTTTTTCTGTTTTTTGCTTGTTTGTTTTGTTTTTTGGTTTTTCTTGCAGGATTTTTTTATTTTCCCCGTCAGACAAGCTACTCCACCATAAATGGGAACATAATTCCTCTCTAGTTCATTATTATTTAAAAAATTAATAATGATAATGGGAGAAATGTTATTTCTATTTGCCTTTAATTATTTTAAGTATTCAGGTTCCTCAATGTCTGACCTGGATTACTAGAAGATTTGAAGGGAAAAATGAGCTACATTTAATCTGTTCACACATTCCGTCCTATGCTTCTAAAGAAGAAAGCCAAAATTTGTCTTCCTGTCAGACTTTGAAATGAATCATTTTGATAAACCCTCTTTGTCATGAATATGTAAGCCAAGTACCTTACTCAGATTGTATTGGCAGCAGGCCCAAATACTTGCTCAGTAAGAAAAATGTCAATTCTTCATAAGAGGTTGATAACTATTTTCATTATAGTGTGAAAGGTTATATCAGTTGAATAGTGTAAAATGGGCATCTCAGCAGAGTGATAATTGGTATATTGAGAAGGAATCTTGAGCTTCGTGTAGTGGAAACCTGAGGAAGGAGACAGAAGGAAGTGAAGGAATGAATGTAGATGAGCCCAAGGAGGAAAGAGATTAGTGAGACAGGAAGAAGAAGGAGAAATAGCCATCAAGGACCTCCCAATGTACAGGGAAATATCAATGAGCTACAGTCAGTCAAAGTCTGCTAGACAATTTTCAATACTCTGATTATTTGTTTGAATTCCCTAATGATTTTTTTTTTGAGGAACTAGAGTATTGATCTTCCAAAGTATCATTCAATGCAAATGTTTCAAGTGAC
This sequence comes from Cervus canadensis, assembly GCF_019320065.1. Classification (NCBI taxonomy): domain Eukaryota; kingdom Metazoa; phylum Chordata; class Mammalia; order Artiodactyla; family Cervidae; genus Cervus; species Cervus canadensis. The sequence continues at coordinate 26,925,881 of NC_057400.1, forward strand.
GCAGAGGAGCAGAGATGAGGCCACAGGATGTTCAGTTTATAGACAGAGATGAAAAGAAACATCAGGATATGTCTGTATTCCCTAGAGTTTTTAGGAATTACTTCAGGAAGTTATTGGACTCACTGTTCTATTTCAAGAGGGGACTTGAATTATTGTACTTCTAATACAAAAGGAAAAGATAACCTTAAAAGGATAGGAAATGTGAAAGCACTCAAGTTCCAATGTCTATAAAATAGGACCAAATTAGAGAATTACATAGAAAAAGATTTATAGGAGGACATTTTATACTTAAAGAAATTCTAAAAATCTGTTTGTAAAGACTACTGAAGAATTCAGTAATATACTGAACAGTGAATTTGCATAAATTAAACAGGATATTCATTTCTTCTATTTTTGATATCACCACCAATAACAGAAAAACAAAGGATCTTTAATGACATGCTATGCCTTTGAGTTAAGTAGCTCATATCAATAACCAGTTCCAGCCTTTAACCCAAAAAGCTGCCTAGAATGAAGAGGCCTCTGGTTACAACTTCTAATACATAAGTTAAGTAGATTTTTAGTTATGCTTTTTTTTCCGTGGAACCACAAAATGACAAATCTCTAAAATTTGAAAACTTCAAAGCATCGTTGGAAATTGATTTATACTGAAAAACTCTATATACTATTAGAAGGTAAGATTTCTTCTCATTCATTCGTTTCTCCTAAAACTGTCTGCAAATGTTAAAGGAATTTTTGCAGTTTAGAGATACAGAGGGAAGCAAAATAATAATAGCATTTTTTTCATTTGCTCAAAATCCTCTACCACTTTAACAATACTATATGCATATTATTCTAGACTACTAAGGGAAACATTTAAAATAAAGCTGCCAACCAAGTAGCAGTTTCAATCCTATGTATACCATTTTGTAATGATTTTTGCCTATATTTTTTCATAAATGAACTAAAAACCAGTTTATTGCTCTGTGTAAAAATATCATTATTATATTCACTTACTTAAATACTTCTAATTTTACAATAGAGAATACTACCTTTCTATCACTCTCAATATATATGTGTCATATATAAATTAATCTAAATTTACATTTTATATACCTATATTCCATATTAATGCAAATAGATGTAGATATAATAAATACATAAAGCTTATATAGGTAACATTTCTGTAGTTTTATTTTTAGTTCACAGCACACATTCTGTTCAACACACTTATTAATCAATGATTAGAAATATGTTACTATGTTGAAGCAGCCATGGCCTTTGTTCCATGTCACTTGTGTTGACTTAGGCTGACACATAGCTACAAAGCATGACGGATCAAAGTAATTAAAGTTCCAATCATTTACCTTTCTATGTTCAATTTCAACTCTGTTAGCCTTCACTCTGAGTTCCTAGTATTTTAATATTGCCAGATATTTGTATGCATGTATACATGCACATTGTGACTATACATAATACAGAAGTGTCATTAAGTTTTGCTGTATTTGAAGAATTTTTAAGCATTTTTGTTTTAAAGTTTGTTAATGTATTATTAAATTCCTTATTATTATATTTTTCAAAGAAAACTTGACTTTCAATAAATTTATATTTCACCCAAATTTGAGACTGTCTTTGCCTTGTATATAAGATGAGAATCAACAGTAAATAGATGTTATGTCCATACACAGAATTAAAGATGCTGGAAAAAGTCTACATGACCCACTTATCAGTCCTTCTGCATTAAACCAAATAAATATGAGTTCCTCAAACAAAGTTGGTTACATAAACAACTTCTTACAGATTTCTCAGATGAAGATGTAGTTTATAATTTAAGTTTATGTCTCTAAGAGTCAGCTTTTCTAATTTGATAAGGTAAATATAAAATAACTGTTTAGATTAAAAATTGAGTTTCCAACAGAAGTTCAGTCTCATCATAAGATGTTCAGTTTTTTATATTAGCCAGCTTGATAGACTAGGCAATCTTTCACTTTACTATATAGTAGTTTCTTTTTTTTTTTTTTTATATAGTAGTTTCTATTTGGATAATAGCACCCATGACTTTAGCCAGGTTTACATTAATGGTACAATCAACACCACATTAACACTTTCTTTGGAAGTCTATTCAATGACATCAATTAATGATCTCTATCCCCACCTCTTGATTTTACCCCTTGGCTATATCTTGTTCTAACATTTTTACTTGACCATATTAAAACATGGTAATAAGACTTTTTAAATATTTGTACTTTTTTAGTTAGATGTCAATTGGCAAAGATCTATTTTTTTTTCTTTTAATCATTTTATCACTTTTTGATTGTTTAGTGGCAACTTAATGGAAAGAAAGTGTATTCCTAAAATATCTATTAAAAATAATTTAAGCAATTTTTCAGTAGGTGTTGAAAAGTAGTCTACCTAATTATATAACTACTATTTGGAAAGAATAGTAGACTATTGGATTGGATTACTACTTTTACAAAGTGTATCAGTTAAAGAATTATATCTTTAACAGATTTACAGTAATAATAATGCAGCCATTGTTAGGATTTGATTAGTGTCATCCTTAATTGCTTTTGGTTGGTTGATGGCTTTAGGATAATATATTTGTTCCAAGTTTCCTACATGAAACATTCTTTTGATCCTTAGAGTTATCCTGTTAGGATCTGGCCACTGGCATTCAGTTGCTAAAAGCAGCATGTTCATTTAGCTGTGGATGCTGTGGCACTTTAAAGAGGCATTCTGCCAGTTCCCTGTCTCATGTGATAACAAGGCAAAATTCTTTTCGTACAGGTGCTTTGCTTTTATAAAGTCATCAAAACATTATCAAATGTGTTATTTTTCTTGCGGTGTTACACAAAATTCACTACAAATTCCCTGGCTTTTTAGTTAGACTGACCTTTCTGGCATGTGTAAGTCAGCTATAAAACTATATTTGCCAGAGTTTTCATAAATCGAGTGTAAAAAGAAAAATGGGTGATTGATAAATGCTATAATGTGTGTGTATCTGTCTGTCTACACATGTATATTATCTATCTCACTCTGCAAAGTATGAATATAAAAACAAAATTGAAATTATCATCTGCTCTCACCATTATTCAGAAAATTAAGGACATTTTAACAAAAAATGTGGAATAGATTTTATTTCAGAAAAAAGAGTTTCTGAAATATTGACAATTGCAAACTTACTCAACAATATATTTTAGAGTTTCTGTGTTTTAAAATAAAATGTCCAATGATTCAGTATTAGTCTGGGTATAAATTTGACAGTATATGAATCTATATTTGCTAAGATATCACATGAAAGTCTTACTTTTTATAGATATATCTTTTACCATTTTATATTAAATGTGGTCATGATTAAAAAGGAAAAATGTAGTGACATTTAAATATTTGTAAAATGTGAAAATAATTGTAAATAAGCACTGTATTAAATAGCAAAGTGATAATGATTTCAGTTTGAACATCTAGAAAAAATTCCTCTGCAATTTTACTAGTGAATATAGTAAAATAAGTTGTCTTTATCACCTAAAGATTTCCATTCTTATTTATACATTTTTATTAGGAATAGTTGTTGGATTTTACCAAATGTCAGTTATACATATATACGTATATGTATATATATTCAAATGTTTTGTGATTTAATCAACTCTCAATCTATTAACAAACCTTCTTATATCAAATCATCTTTGTATCCCTAAACTTGAATTGAATATAGTGAAATGTTTTTCTAACATGGAACTCAATTTTTACTATTTAAGTTTTAAGCATTTAATATAGGTTAATCTATAACTGTGCTGTGCTTAGTCGCTCAGTCGTGTCCAACTCTTTGCGATCCCATGGACTGTAGCTCTCCAGCCTCCTCTGCCCATGGGGATATCCAGGCAAGAATACTGGAGTGAGTTGCCATGCTCTTCTCCAGGGGATCTTCCCAACCCAGGGATCGAACTCAGGTCTCCCACATTGCAGGTGGATTCTTTACCGTCTGAGCCACCAGGGAAGCAAATCTATAATTACCACTTGGATTTTTTTCTCAAATTTAAGGGTTAAGATTGTACTCATTTCATATAATCCATTGGAGAAGTCCCCCATTTTTTTTATTTACTCGTAAAGATGAAAACAAACTCTAATTTCTCTTTTTCAATTATTTCGATTTTAATCCCTGTTAAACAGAGAATAAAAAAAGATAATTGTGTGGTAATATAAAGTTAAATCTGACAATGATGAAAAATTCAGGGCAACTTAATAGATTAAAACTTTCCCTTGTTGCACTTATAACAACAACTAATATTCAGTATAGATAACTTTTATGATTGCTTTGATGCTTTTGAACTGTGGTGTTGGAGAAGACTCCTGAGAGTCCCTTGGACAGCAAGGAAATCCAACCAGTCCTTCCTAAAGGAGATCAGTCCTGAATGTTCATTGGAAGGATTGATGTTGAAGCTGCAACTCCAATATTTTGGCCACCTGATGCGAAGAGCTGACTCTTTTGAAAAGCCCCTGATGCTGGGAAAGATTGAAGCCAGGAGGAGAAGGGAACGACAGAGGATGAGATGGTTGGATGGCATCACCAACTCAATGGACATGGGTTTGAGTAAACTCAGGGAGTTGGTGATGGACAGGGAGGTCTGGCATGTGGCAGTCCATGGGGTCGCAAAGAGTCGGACACGATTGAGCAACTGAACTGAACTGAACTGATGATTGCTTTATAGTGTTGGTTTCTGTGAAATAACTAGCAACACCAATACGTCACATGAGAAACTGACCAGAAATGGTCCTAGATGACTTTCTTATTGGCACTCACTATATCCTCGGTGTATGCCAATTCTTCCAAATATCCCAGAATATTTATTAGAAGCAAAATGACATTTATTTTCAATTTTGTAGAGGCATTTACATGTCTCATCTTAAAAATTTTAAATCCTAAATAGACTTAATACTCATTATCTCTTCTAATTGCACCAGTATATTATATTTGCTTTAATATGATTCAGGGGGCTAAACCTGCTCAAACTTAAGGCAGTAGTTCTTAACCATTTTTAAAATCACAGACATCACTGAATATCTCATTCAAATTCTTGACCTTTCAAAAAGAAAGGTAAATACAAACTTACAATTATACACTACATGTCAAATTTTTATCAAAGAAACATTAACTATTAATACTTAAATAGCATTCATATATTTTAGTTTTCTGTAAGGTTAAATGAGAGGAGAAATTAAAATTTCATCCCAAATAAACTTATGTCATAGATAATTAATAATGTAGCTTTTATATCAAGTATATGAAAAATTTTGTCAAAGAAAGTGGCATATTTCCACAATTAACACCTTCCTGAACTAGAAGTATAACAGAAATTACCTTGGAATTGTAAAGATGAAAATAACTATTTTTTTTCTAATGTGATTTTATGCTCCACCCAATTTCCAAAGGATGCATGCATTTATATATGAATGTATTCATGAATGTATGCATGTATTTATCATACTCCATCAACTCTAACAACTAATTTGAAGTCACATGGCTATGTGAAAGAGTGTCATCTATATTCAATTTGGCCTTTTATTTAACCTAGGAAAATGTCAAGGTCTCCAAATTTGATCAATTTTACCTCAACCAATTTCTAAATATAGAAATGACAGTGTTTGTTATGTATATAATTTATGTCCATATTTTCCATATAATAACAATCATGTCCCACTTTTAAATGCAGTTACACTATGCTTTTTAAAGTTCTGGAAAATAAGGCATTTATATTTTTGTTTTCTGCATAATGAGAAATAGATTCCCACTAAACTATCACCTCACACATCTCTTATACCCATAATTAGGTGTGCACACACACAGTTTCTATAAATTCTGACTTTTTTATGATATTTTCTGTTGATCATTTTTGCTAGGTACATGTTAATGAAGATGTGGAATTCTGCAGAGTATTCTAAAGTTTAGAGAAGGTAAGATTTTAGATCCCTAAAACTGAAGGGTTCAGAAAAATATGCATATACTTGTCAAGTCTACAGATTTAGGACTTCACTGCTCATCAAACCTTGGGGTTGGGAAACGGGGGGCTTGAAACAATCTTATTTTTAGATGCAGGAATTCCGTGGTCTGGCATGGACATTTGTGGTTTCTGTGTTACCTCCTGGTATCTCTTATAGTATAAACCTTTTACACATGTAGAATTTCAGTAAGTAATGCCACTTAAATCATAGGTTTAATGTAGAAATGAAAAACAACAAAAGGTAGTCATCAAGTAGTATCTAGAGATATCAATTTTTTTCAAGATGTTTATCAAAATCATTTGTACATTTAAACACTGGTTGTTCTATGATTAACTGGCATATAAAGTCAACTTTTCATTGTATTTCAATACATTGGCAAAGCATTTAAATTAATCCATATAATTTGTTTAATTTTTTTCTCTTTTTTAAAATTGAGGGTAAATTCTATCAAAACCTATATAGTATTTCAGACATACAATATTAAAATTCAGCATCTGTGGGGAATCTGTGATTCCCCACAAAGGTCTAGTTTTCCTGCATCACCATGCAACTGACCCATTAATCCATCAGTTTCTTATAGTTTTATGTTTCTTTTCTCTGTTTATTTTTAGGATACAAGATCTTTTGATGTACATAGAAAATTGCTTCTTTAATATGATGGACATTTGACTAAGTGCAGACTGCTTTATCTGTGTTATAATGGTGCCCAAATTATTGCATGCTTCAAACAAAAGACCATATTTTGGAAAATGTCCCTATGTAAATTAACCTGTGAAAATATAACATCTTTCTGTGTATGTACAAATAACATATTAATTCCATATTTTTTATAATTTCATGTAGAGAAAATTCAATATTATCCTTAAATACAACATATATTTAAAACAGATTCCAATATGTTATGTACTTTTATATACTTCTAACATATGTCATTCAATATTCACAAAGTGAGAAAAGAATCTTTCTTAATTTTCCATCTCAAGAATGTCAAAATCATAAAAGGAATAACGTTAACAAAATGATACTTAACATGGCTGAAGATAAAGGTGCAGGTAGCACTGGGAACCATCTGTAACTTGCAGTGGATGGCTATAGAGCCTCCCACACACAAACACACAGATGATCCTTCTCTCTATGGATAACAGAAAACACCTATTTGGTTTCTTGAAATGCTGCCAAGTATGTATTAGAGCAGGTAGCATCAGGTTAAACTGTCTAACCAAAAACAAGCACTAATTGCATTTAGACTATACACATTTTTTAAACAACCTTGATATTTCATGTCAAAATAAATTTTAAATGTTATTTTTTTAAACATTAAATTTACAAACATTTTGAACATCTTTGGAAGGAAAGCATACTGATAAGAGAATACACTGAAATATTCAGAAAGTTTCCACCAGTGATTACAACTTTCTTTAAGTGGTTTCTCCAGCTTTTATATTGTCACTCACTTTACTTTTTCTTTGCTTTTAAAAACTTAGTTTCAAACTTTTGGAGGATCATATTAGAATAAACTTTATGCTTATATATTGTTTCCCAACTTTTCTCCATTTACTTAGGCATTCAATACAAGAAGATAAATTTGGAAATCTATGGCAGTACTTCTTCAAGTATAATGACTATAAGTGGTATCGTGTAACTCATAAATAATTACTCTCAAGGAATACCATACAATTTTAAATGTTGCAAATAAAATTAATGAATAGCAAAATTTTATCAGACTGCCAAAATGTGTTGGCACAAACTCACTTTTTAAAGAATCTTCATTTACAAGACTATACCAATTTAAAAAATAAAATAGACTGATTGTTTCGTGTAAAGGTTAAAGAGTTTTCTTAGTAACTTTTGAGAGATCTGTATGAGTTTCTGTCTGTGGTTGCATCAGAATAATAAGTTAAGAATATGTGTAATTCTCTTTCTTTTTATTTCAGTAAACATTCAACTGTGCTATTGTGTTCAACTATTATCTTCTTGAAGATCCACAAAAATTATATCAATAGTTATGATATACTTTATCATGTATTGCATTTTTATTTGGTGTATTTCAATATCTTAGAAACTCAGAAATTTTTCAGAAATAGTCTGATATATCTTGATATATATCTATGCTTAAATATATCTTCAATCAATGATTTTTATATTATTTTTATAATTTTCCAGATATAATTTTCAATGATTTTTATAATTTATTAATTAATTTATAATACTTTTATAATTTTTATAATTTCCAGATATATTTCTTAAACAAAGAAATTATCTTTCACAGTCTTCCATATGTTTAGAGGCACTTCTGAAATTAGAGCGTGATCAACTGCACTGACTTCTCCCCAGTGGAATAACTATAACTTATGGAAGCTATATAAAAATACATAAAAGCACCCGAGTCTCCAGAAATCATCCTAATGTCACCCAGGAGATGGAGAAATATTTATTCAAGATAACATTCTAAATATCTGTAAGAATGAAAATCTGTGGGATTTAAGCCACCAATCCTCTTTCTCCTTTTCTTTCCTCTTATTTTTTCCTATTCAGTGTGATGAAAATTCTACTCTTGTTGGATGAAGCCAAGAGTAAAGTGCTCGCTCACTTTCCAGTCCCAGTCTAGGGCTATGGTATCTCCCTGGGAGGGGTAGGCTGTGAGTATTTCTCATCCTTCAACCCCGTTCCATGTTGCAGAAACCCTGTTTTAATGCAAGCAGTTGAGAGGTCTGGAGTTCCCTCTCTCCACCCAACTTCCTCTTGTACGGTGCGAATCTACCCTAGTGCTAAGAGGTAAAATCTCCAATTACCTTTATCCTAACTGACATTCCAGTTACATTTATCCTATTCTGCCATTTCAGAAGAGGAAGCTAAGATGACCACAGGCTAGTGCCTCTGCTCCATGACTGGATTGTAGTTTAGGGGAGTTACTCTGAGAAAACTGAGCAAACTTTTAGTAAGGTTAAATAAGAAAAAAGAGAGAAGACTAAGTTACTAAAATCAGGAATCTAAGAAGAGACATTACTACCAATGTTACAGAAAACAAGTGTTTTAAGAGTACTATACACAGTGGAGTCTCTATGAATTTCTTTACTTGTTATTCATTATTATCCAAGAGGAGGCCCAATTTGGTCATTGTTTTCAGTGGTTTCATTGCTTCATAGCAGCAGTGAGTGCTCACTATGGTCCTGGTGATGTAAACAATGCTCAGTACTTAATACTATGCATAAATATTTTAGGTCTTTCTTTAGTGATATCATAGCATTGTATTCATGTACTAAGGCTGCCATAACAAATCACCACAAACTTGGTGGTTTAAAATGTATTCTCACATAGTTTTGGAAACCAGATCAAGGTATTGGCAAGGCCATGATCTCTTTGAAGCTAGTAGAGAATTTGCCTACTCCCAGCTTCTAGTGGCCACTAGCAATCCATTGCTTGTGACAGCATAACTCGTCTCTGCCTTCATTTTCAATGGCCTTCTATCCTGCTCTCCATGTCCTCTCCTTTTCTTTTAAAGACACCAGTCATTGGATTTAGGACTCATGCTAAATCCAGAATCATTTCATCCCTAGGCCCTAAACTGTCTACAACTGTGATGACTCTATATTCACATTCTGAAATTACTGGTGAATAGATATTTGGGGGGAAATTATTGAATGTACTTCATGCATGAAAATTAAAGTAGTGGAAATTACAAAAGTCAGAAATGCTGGCTTGAATCTTTTCTGTGATTAACTGGCTGTGAGATTTTGGGCAAAATACTGTGAACCCCAGGATTCTTATTGGAGGTTAAAACAATGATAATGGTTTCTATCTTATAAAGTAATATGGGGATTAGAAATTATGCATATAAAGTGCCTACATACCCTGACTTGGAAACAGTGAATATTTGATAAGTGGAAATTAAAAAAAAAAAAGAAAGAAAGAAACTTGTCCAAAGTAAAATTTGAATAATAAGAGGTAGATCAAGGCTTTAAATTCAAGTGTCTCTGACTTTAGAAACACTTTTCCACAGACTTTATTCTCCTGATACATGTGGAACTGCATTAAAATATTAAATCTACTAGGGGAATGTTCAGATAAGATCCTTTTAGGTAAAGTATGTTTATATGTTTATATTAATATTAGTTATGGTTTGTGGTTATTCCAATTAAGATAAGTTGCTAATGGCCTCTGTCTCAACTTTTGCATAAATAGGGCAAAGAGCCTATCAGATGTAATCCAACTGGAGGGTTTCCAGAACCACAAACCATGAATGATTCCAAGGAATCTCCTATAAGGAAAGTATACAGTAAAGTGGTGACTAAAAATAATAAGCAAAGTGAAAACAGTTTCTAAAAATGAGAGTTTGTATTATGCTCTAATATCTTAAGTTAGGAAGTTTTAAAAATGTCTGTCCAGTTACAACTAAGGCACTTATTAGTTATTCCTTAGCAGTATTTGAGAACTGAATTCAACTACCAATTGTTTTGGGACATTTATAGTGATTTTACTGACATACTTTTAACTATGTATAGTTCATAATTTTGTTAATCAAACCACTTCACAATTTCTTTTGCTTAATAATTCTTACTTCATATTCTCATTTAAAAATACAATATTTTGAATTTCAGATTCAGTAAAAACAGATTTTATCCAATAATGTGGCTTTTCACATATTAAACTATTTCATGGCTGTTAAAAGAAACTAAATCAACATATGTCAACAAGGATACGATTCAGAAATTTAAGTGACATAAATTGCAAAAGGAATTACATATATTTCATGAAAAAATGGCAATATTACCTATTTCTAGTGTTTATAAAACTTGGGTATTAAAAACATGAAACATGAATGAAATTAGGCCTTTCAATACCAAAGCAATAATGATCTCTGATGAAGTCAGGTGGAGAAAGGACCAAAGGTGTACAGAACTTCAGCTGTTAACATTTTATTTCACAGAGACAAGGTGAGAGAGTGAAACAAAATGAGAGATCTGAAATAAATATAGCAAAATATTAACTTCTTTCTGCTGTAGTGTTTTCTGTATATCTTATACACATGATCATTTTAAAAGTGTAACACTGATTTAGCCATCAAACTGAGGCTAATCTGCTGTTGGATTTCCTGTCTATTGAAGAGGAATCGGGTGGAGAAGGAGGTGGGAGGGGGGATCGGGATGGGGAATACATATAAATCCATGGCTGATTCATGTCAATGTATGACAAAAACCACTACAATATTGTAAAGTAATGAGCCGCCAACTAATAAAAATAAATGAAAAAAAAGAAAAAAAAAAGTAAAAAAAAAAAAAAAATGAAAACACAACAAGCAAAAAATAAACAAAATGTGGAATAGTACCAACTCAACAAAAAGTCTGATAATCTGATAATCAACACAGCAGAGTAGAAGGACATGCCCTCATCTTCTCCTGCAAGAACTCCAAAATTACAACTCATTGCTGAACAATTGTTGACAGGAGAATGTTGGATCCCACCAAAAAAGACCCCACATCCAAGGGTAAAGGGGAAGCCCCAGCAAGATGGTAGGAAGGGTGAAATTGAGTTTAGAATCAAACCCCGTACTTGCCAGAGACACTCAGAGGGCTCAGCTAAAACCTTGTGCACACCAGGAGACCCCACAGAGACTGAGCCAGACCTGACTTTGAGTGTTTGAGTGTCTTCTGAGGAGGCATGGGTCAGCAGTGGCCTGCTGCAGGGTCAGGAGCTCTGGATACAGCAGACCTGGGTATGGCATGAACTCTCTTGAAGGAGGTTGCCATTAACCCGCCGAAGAGCCGCCAGAACTTACACAGCACTGGGGAAACAGATTCTTGGAGGGCACAAAAAAAAACCTTGTGCATACCAGGATGCAGGAGAAAGGAGCAGTGACCCCACAGGAGACTAATCCAGATTTGCCTGGAGTGTCCAGGAGTCTCTAGTGGAGGCGGGGGTGGGAAGTGGCTTGCTTCAGAGTCGGGGGCACTGAATGCGCAGTGTGTGCATGGGATCTTTTGAAGGAGGTCCATAATCTTCATTACCTCCACCATAGTTTGGCCTCAGGTCAAACAACAGGGAGGGAACACAGCCCCATTCATCAACAAAAAATTGGTTGAAAGATTTACCATCACTTTATGGCAAAAAAAAGGGGAAACAATGGAATCAGTGACAGGCTTTATTTTGGGGGGCTCCAATATCCCTGAAGATGGTGAGTGCAGCCCTGAAATTAAAAGACACTTGCTCCTTGGAGGAAAAGCTATCATCATCCTGGTTCAGTTCAGTTCAGTTCAGTCATGTCCAACTCTTTGCAACACCATGGAAGCAGCACAAGGAGGCCAGGCCTCCCTGTCTATCACCAATTCCCAGAGTTTACCCAAATTCATGTCCATTCACTCAGTGATGCAATCCAAACATCTCATCTTCCATCGCCCACTTCTTCTCCTGCCTTCAGTCTTTCCCCAGCATCAGGGTCTTTTCAAATGAGTCAGCTCTTTGCATCAGGGGGCTAAAGTACTGGAGTTTCAGCCTCAATATCAGTCTTTCCAACAAACACTCAGGACTGATATCCTTTAGGATAGACTGGTTGGACCTCCTTGCAGTCCAAGGAACTGTCCAGAGTCTTTTCCAACACCACAGTTCAAAAACATCAATTCTGGATAAAACTGGAGCCCATTATACAGAGTCAAGTAAGCCAGAAAGATAAACACCAATACAGTATGCTAACGCATACATACAGAATTTAGAAAATGGTAACGATAACCCTATATGCAAGACCGAAAAAGAGACACAGATGTATAGAACAGACTTTTGGACTCCATGGGAGAAGGCGAGGGTGGGATGATCTGAGAGAACAGCATCAAAACATTGTGAAACAGATCGCCAGTCCAGGTTGGATGCAAGAGACAAGTGCTCGGGGCTGGTGCACTGCGATGACCCAGAGGGATGGGATGTGGAGGGAGGTGGGAGGGGGGTTCAGGATGGGGAACACATGTAAATCCATGGCTGATTATGTCAATGTATGGCAAAAACCGCTACAATATTGTAAAGTAATTAGCCTCCAACTAATAAAAATAAATGGAAAAAAAAAATCAATTCTTCAATGCTCAGCTTTCTTTATAGTTCAACGCTCACATCCATACATGATTACTGGAAAAAACCATAGCCTTAACTAGATGGACCATTGTTGGTAAAGTAATGTCTCTGCTTTTTAATATGCTTTCTAGGTTGGTCATAACTTTCCTTCCAAGGAGTAAATGTCTTTTAATTTCATGGCTGCAAGTCACCATCTGCAGTGATTTCAGAGCCCCCCCAAAAATAAAGTCTGCCACTATTTCCACTGGTTTCCCATCTATTTGCCATGAAGTGATGGGGCCAGATGCCATGAACTTAGGTTTCTGAATGTTGAGTTTTAAGCCAAATTTTTCACACTCATCAAGAGGCTCTTTAGTTTTTCTTCAGTTTTTGCCATAAGTGTGGTTTCATCTGCATATCTGAGGTTATCAATATTTCTCCCAGCAATCTTGATTCCAACTTGTGCTTCATCCAGCCCAGCATATCTCATGATGTACTCTGCATACTGTCTCTTGGTATCTCTAATTTTCTAGAAGAGATCTCTAGTCTTTCCCATTCTACTGTTTTCCTCTATTTCTTTGCATTGATCACTGAGGAAAGCTTTCTTATCTCTCCTTGCTATTCTTTGGAACTCTACATTCGAATGGGTATATCTTTCCTTTTCTCCTTTGCTTTTTGCTTCTCTTCTTTTCATAGTTATTTGTAAGGCCTCCTCAGACAGCCATTTTGCTTTGCTGCATTTCTTTTTCTTGGGGATGGTCTTCATCACTCTCTCCTGAACAATATCATGAACCTCCGTCCATAGTTCATCAGGCACTCTGTCTATCGGATCTAGTCCCTTCAATCTATTTCTCACTTCCAGTGTATAGTCATAAGGGATTTGATTTAAGTCATACCTGAATGGTCTAGTGATTTTCCCAACTTTCTTCAATTTAAGTCTGAATTTGGCAATAAAGAGTTCATGATTTGAGCCACAGTCAGCTCCCGGTCTTGTTTTTGCTGACTGTATGGAGCTTCTCTGTCTTTGGCTGCAAAGAATATAATCAATGATTTTGGTATTGACCATCTGGTGATGTCCATGTGTAGAATCTTCTCTTATGTTGTTGGAAGAGAGTGTTTGCTATGACCAGTGTGTTCTCTTGGCAAAACTCTATTAGCTTTCGGCCTGCTTCATTCTGTTGCTAAGGGAAACTTTGACTGTTACTCCAGGTGTTTCTTGACTTCCTACTTTTGCATTCCAGTCCCCTATAATTAAAAGGACATCTTTTTTGGGTGTTCTAAAAGGTCTTGTAGGTTTTCATAGAACTGTTCAGCTTCTTCAATGCTACTGGTCGGAGCATAGACTTGGATTACCGTGATATTGAATGGTTTGCCTTGGAAATAAACAGAGATCATTCTGTCGTCTTTGAGATTGCATCCAGTATTGCACTTCAGACTCTTTTGTTGACTATGATGGCTACTCCATTTATTCTAAGGGATTCCTGCCCACAGTAGTAGATATAATGGTCATCTGAGTTAAATTCACCCATTCCAGTCCATCTTAGTTCATTGATTCCTAGAATGTCGACGTTCACTCTTGCCATCTCCTGTTTGACCACTTCCAATTTTCCTTGATTCATGTACATAACATTCCAGGTTCCTATACAATATTGCTCTTTACATAATCGGGCCTTGCTTCTATCAACAGTCCCATGCACAACTGGGTATTGTTTTTGCTTTGGCTCCATCCTTTCATTCTTTCTGGAGTTATTTCTCCAATGATCACCAGTAGCATATTGGGCACCTACCAACCTAGGGAGTTCATCTTTCGATGTCCTCTCTTTTTGCCTTCTCATGGGGTTCTCAAGGCAAGAATACTGAAATGGTTTGCCATTCCCTTCCCAGTGGACCACATTCTGTCAGAGATCTCCACCATGACCTGTCTGTCTTGGGTGGCCAAACATGGCATGGCTTAGTTTCATTGAGTTAGACAAGGTTGTGATCCATGTGATCAGATTGGCTAGTTTTCTGTGATACAGAATACACAGAAGAACTGTACAAAGAAGATCTTCACTACCCAGATAATCAAGATGGTGTGATCAATCACCTAGAGCCAGATATCCTGGAATGTGAAGTCAAGTGGGCCTTATGAAGCATCATGACAAACAAAGCTAGTGGAGGTGATGGAATTCCAGTTGAGCTATTTCTAATCCTAAAAGATGATGCTGTGAAAGGGCTGCACTCAATATGTCAGCATATTTGGAAAACGCAGCAGTGGCCACAGGACTGGAAAGGTCAGTTTTCATTCCAGTTCCAAAGAAAGGCAATGCCAAAGAATGCTCAAACTACTGCACAATTGCGCTCATCTCACATGCTAGTAAAGTAATGCTCAAAATTCTCCAAGCCAGGCTTCAGCAATATGTGAACCATGAACTTCCAGATGTTCAAACTGGTTTCAGAAAAAGCAGAAGGACCAGAGATCAAATTGCCAACATCTGCTGGATCATTAAAAAAGCAAGAGAGTTCCAGAGAAACAACTATTTCTGCTTTATTGACTATGCCAAAGGCTTTGACTGTGTGGATCACAATAAACTGTGGAAAATTCTGAAAGAGATGGGAATACCAGACCACCTGACCTGCCTCTTGAGAAACCTATATGCAGGTCAGAAAGCAACAGTTAGAACTGGACCTGGAAAAACAGACTGGTTCCAAATAGGAAAAGGAGTATGTCAACGCTGTACACCTTGCTTATTTAACTTATATGCAGAGTACCTCTTGAGACACACTGGGCTGGAGAAAGCACAAGTTGGAATCAAGATTACCGGGAAAAATATCAATACCCTCAGATACTCAGGTGACACCACCCTTATGTCAGAAGGTGAAGAAGAACTAAAGAGGCTCTTGATGAAAGTGAAAGAGAAGACTGAAAAAGCTGGCTTAAAGCTTAACATTCAGAAAACTAAGATTATGGTATCTGATCCCATCAGTTCAGTTCAGTTCAGTTCAGTTGCTCAGTTGTGTCCAACTCTTTGTGACCCCATGAACTGCAGCACACCCTGCAGAACAGTTCGCCCTGTCCATCACTAACTCCCAGAGTTTACCTAAACTCTTGTCCACTGTGTCGGTGATGCCATCCAGCCATCTCATTCTCTGTCATCCCCTCTCCTCTTGCCTTCAATCTTTCCTAACATTGGGACCTTTCCAAATGAGACAACTCTTCACATCAGGTGGCCAAAATATTGGCATTTCAGCTTCAGCATCAGTCCTTCCAATGAACACCCAGGACTGATCTGTTTTAGGATGGACTGGTTGGATCTCCTTGCAGTCCAAGGGACTCTCAAGAGTCCACACCGCAGTTCAAAGCATCAATTCTTCTGTGCTCAGCTTTCTTTATAGTCCAGCTCTCATATCCATACATGACTACTGGGAAAACCATAGCCTTGGCTAGACAGACCTTTGTGCACAAAGTAATGTCTCTACTTTTTAATATGCTATCTAGGTTGATCATAACTTTCCTTCCAAGGAGTTAGCGTCTTTTAATTTCATGGCTGCAATCACCATCTGCAGTGATTTTGGAGCCCAGAAAAATAAAGTCAGCCACTGTTTCCCCATCTATTTACTATGAAGTGATGGGACCGGATGCCATGATCTGACATCTATTCCAATCCAATCCCCAAGTAAGGCAATGCCAAAGAATGTTCAAACTATTGCACAATTGCACTCATCTGACACGCTAGTAAAGTAATGCTCAAATTTCTCCAAGCCAGGCTTCAGCAATACGTGAACCGTGAACTTCCAGATGTTCAAGCTGGTTTTAGGAAAGGCAGAGGAACCAGTGGTCAAATTGCCAACATCTGTTGGATCATCAGAAAAGCAAGAGAGTTCCAGTAAAACATCTATTTCTGCCCTATTGACTATGCCAAAGCCTTTGACTGTGTGGATCACAATAAACTATGGAAAATTCTTCAAGAGATGTGAATATCAGCCCACCTGACCTGCCTCTTGAGAAATTTGTATGCAGACCAACAAAGACAGCATATTAAAAAGCAGAGACATTACTTTAACAACAAAGATCTGTCTAGTCAAACTACGGTTTTTTCAGTATTCGTGTATGGATGTGACAGTTGGACAATAAAGAAAGCTAAGCACTGAAGAATTGATGCTTTTCTCCAACTCTGATGCTGGAGAAGACACTTGAGAGTCCCTTGGTCTGCAAGGAGGTCCAACCTGTCCATCCAAAATCAGTCCTGAATATTCATTGGAAAGACTGATGCTGAAGCTAAAATCCAATACTTTGGCCACCTGATGTGAAGAACTGACTCTTTGGAAAAGACCCTGATGCTGTAAAAGATTGAAGGCTGGGAAAGATGGTGACAACAGAGGATGAGATGTTTGGATGGCAACACCGAGTCAATGGATATGAGTTTTAACAAGCTCTGAGAGTTGGTGATGGACATGGAAGCTTAGTGTGCTGCAGTCCATGGAGGCACAAAGATTTGGACATGACTGATCAACTGAACTGCACTCAGCACAGACCTACCTATCAGAACAGGACCCAGTTTCTCCCAAAGTAAATCTCCCCCATCAGGAAGCTTCCATAAGCCTCTTATCCTTTTCCATCAGATGGCAGACAGCATGAAAACCACAATCACATAAAACTAACCAATCTAATCACATGGACCATAGCCTTGTCTTACTCAATGAAACTATGAGCCATGCCTTATAAGGCCACCCAAGACGGATGGGTCATGGTGGAGAGTTTTGACAAAACGTGGTCCAATGGAGAAGGGAATGGCAAACCACTTCAGTATTTTTCCATTGAGAACCCCATGAACAGTATGAAAAGGCAAAAAGATAGGACACTGAAAGATTAATTCCCCAGGTCTGTAGATGCACAATATTCCACTGGAGAAGAGGAGAGAAATAACTCCAGAAAGAATGAAGAGATGGAGACAAAGCAAAAACAACACCCAGTTATGGATATGACTGGTGATGGAAGTAAAGCCTGATGCTCTAAAGAGCAATATTGCATAGGATCCTGGAATGTTAGGTCCATGAATCAGGGTACACTGGAAGTGGTCAAACAGGAGACAACAAGAGTGAACATTGACATTTTAGGGATCAGTGAACTAAAATGCACTGGAAAGGGTGAATTTAACTCAGATGACCATTATATCCACTACTGAGGGCAAGAATCCCTTAGAAAAAATGGTGTAGCCTTCATAGTCAATAAAACAGTGTGAAATGTAGCACTTGGATGAAATCTCAAAAACGACAAAAACAAGCAAACAAACAAAGGGACTGAATGCTCTCTGTTCATTTACAAGGCAAACCATTCAATATCACAGTAATCCAAGTCTATGCCCCAACCAGTAATGTTGAAGAAGCTGAAGTTGAATGGTTTTATGAACACTTACAAGATCTTTTAGAAGTAAAACTCAAAAAAGATGTCCTTTTCATGATAGGGGATTGGAATACAAAGGTAGGAAATCAAGAGATATCTGGAGTAACAGTCAAATTTGGCCTTGGAGTACAAAATGTTGTAAGACAAAGGCTAACTGAGTTTTGCCATGAGAATTCACTGGACATTGCCAGCACCCTCTTCCAACAGCAAGGTGAAGACTCGACATATAGACATCACCAGACTGTCAATACCAAAATAAGATTGATTATATTCTTTGTAGCCAAAGATGGAGAAACTATCAGTTTAGTTGCTCAGTCATGTCCAACTCTTGGCAACCTCATGGACTGCAGCATGCCAGGCTTCCTTGTCCATCACCAACTCCCAGAGCCTACTCAAGCTCATATCCATTGCTTCGGTGATGTCATCCAACCATCTCATCCTCTATCGTCCCCTTCTCCTCCCACCTTCAAACTTTGCTACCTTCAGGATCTTTTCCAATGAGTAAGTTCTCAGGGCATGAGAGTAAGTAAGTAAGTAAGTAAGACAGTAAGTAAGCTGTCATGGCATCAGGTCTCCTGCCTCACCCAGGAAAGTGAGCTTCCAGGACCTGGGAGGTGATTAAGATGCACTGCCCACCTGGGACAGTGCACTCATCGAGAACCTGGTCGCCTGAGGTTCTCAGACCTGGGAAGGGCACAAGACGCATGCCCAACCCACTGAGACTGGGCCAGAACTGTCTCTGAGTGTCTCCTGTGGAGGTACGGGTCAGCATGGCCTGCTGCAGGGGCAGGGGAATGAGTGCCTGCATGGACCTTTTGAAGCAGGTCTTATTTTTCCCTGGTGGCTCAGAGGGTAAAGTGTCTACCTATAGTGCAGGAGACCCGGGTTCGATCCCTGGGTCAGGGAGATCCTCTGGAGAAGGAAATGGCAACCCACTCCAGTACTCTTGCCTGGAAAATCCCTTGGACGGAGGAGCATGGTAGGCTACAGTCCATGGGGTCCCAAAGAGTTGGACCTGACTGAGTGATTCACTTTTATCTTCATTACCTTTATTAACTGCACCATAGTTTGACCTCAGGCCAAGCAACAAGGAGGGAACACAGCCCCGCCCATCAACAGAAAATTGGATTAAAGATTTACTGAGCAAGGCCCCGCCCATCAGAACAAGACTCAGTTTTCCCTTCAATCAGTCTCACCCATCAGGAAGCTTCCATAAGCCTCTTATCCTTATCCATCAGTACCTGAGGTCACTTAGTTATGTCCAACTCTTTGCGACCCCATGGACTGTATAGCCCACCAGGCTCCTTGGTCCATGGGATTTTTTAGGCATGAATACTGGAGTGGGTTGCCATTTCCTTCTCCAGGGGATCTTCCCAACCCAGGGATCGAAGCCCGGTCTCCTGCATTGTAGGCAGACGCTTTACCGTCTGAGCTACTAGAGAAGCCCACATTCATCCTTTTTGCCTTTTCATACTGTTCACGGAGTTCTCAAGGCAAGAATTCTGAAGTGGTTTGCCATTCCCTTCTCCAGTGGGCCACATTTTGTCAGAATTCTCTGCCATGACCCGTCTGTCTTGGGTGGCCCTACAGGGGCATGATTTTCAGTTGGAAATCCACAATCAGAAAACTAACCAAACTGATCCCATGGACCACAGCTGAGGCTAGTTCAATGAAACTGTGAGCCATGCCCTGGCTCACCTAGAGCCAGACATTTTGGCATGTGAAGTCAAGTGGCCTTAGGAAGCATCACTATGAACAAAGCTAGTGGAGATGGAATTCCAATTGAGCTATTTCAAAGCCTAAAAGATGATGATGTGAAAGTGCTGCACTCAATATGCCAGCAAATTTGGAAATATCAGCAGTGGCCATAGGATTGGAAAAGCTCAGTTTTCATTCCAATTCCAAAGAAAGGGAATGCCAAACAATGCTCAAACTACTGCATAATTGTACTCATCTCACACACTAGAAAAGTAATGCTCAAAATTCTCCAAGCCAGGCTTCAACAGTACATGAAGTGAGAACTGCCAGATGTTCAAGCTGGATTTAGAAAAAGCAGAGGGCCTCTTGAGAAATCTGTATGCAGGTGAAGAAGCAACAGTTAGAACTGGACATTAAACTACAGACTGGTTGCAAATTGGGAAAGGAGTATGTCAAGACTGTATATTGTCACCCTGCTTATTTAACTTATATGCAGAGAACATCATGCAAAATGCTGGCATGGATGAAGCACAAGCTGGAATCAAGATTGCCAGGAGAAATATCAACTACCTCAGATATGCAGATGATGAATGCTTATGGCAGAAAGCAAAGAAGAGCTAAAGAGCCTCTCGATGAAAGTGAAAGAGGAGAGTGAAAAATTTGGCTTAAAACTCAACATTCAAAAAACTAAGATTATAGTGCCTGGTCCCATCACTTCATGACAAATAGATGGGGAAACCATGTAAACAGTGAGAGACTTTATTTTTTGTGTGTGTGCTCCAAAATCACTGGAGATGGTGACTGGAGCCATGAAATTAACACACTTGCTCCTTGGAAGGAAAGTTATGACCAACCTAGACTGCATATTAAAAAGCAGAGACATTACTTTGCCAACAAACGTCCATCTAGTCAAAGCTAAGGTTTTTCCAGTAGTCATGAATGGATGTGAGAATCGTACTATATAGAAAGCTGAGCACCAAAGAATTGTTGCTTTTGAACTGTGGTGTTGAAGACTCTTGAGAGTCCTTTGGTCTGCAACAAGGTCCAACCAGTAAATCCTAAAGGAGATCAGTCCTAAATGTTCATCGGAAGGACTAATGCTAAAGTTGAAACTGCAATATTTGGCCACCTGATAAGAAGAAGTGACTCATTTGAAAAACCCTGATGCTGGGAAAGATTGAAGGCAGGAGAAGAAGGGGACGAGAGAGGATGAGATGGTTGGATGGCATCAGCGACTCAAGGGACGTGAGTTTGAGTAAGCTCCGCCAGTTGATGACAGACCGGGATGACTGCTGTGCTGCAGTCCCCGGAGTCACAAAGTGTCAGATATGACTGAAGGATGAAACTGAACTGAATCAAAAAGCTATTCTTGTGATCAAAATCCTTCTGTGCATTTTTAAAAGAGAGAGAAAGATGACACAATGTTCACAAACCTATTGCTTGGTTTTTCTCCTCTTTCCAGTCTATGCAGTCTTACTCCTACACTGAGCAGAAACTAACTTAGAACAAGTCAAGTCACCAACACTGATATCAGGCAAGGCCCTGACTCAGGCTACAGGGACCTCAGCTTTCAGAACTGAGTAGGGTTACAAGGCTGACCTTCTTCATCTATCGCTTCTGGAACATGCGTGGGTATTCCCACAAATTGTTCTGCAGTTCTTCATGTGAACGTAATGAGACTATAGAATGAAAGATTTGATATTCTTTAAAAAAAAATTTTTTTTTTTTAAATGGAGGAGGGCTGAGCTGAGCGTGAAGAGAAAGTGAAAAGGTTTTGCCCATTTGGGACATTGGAAATAGTTGGCTCAGTGTCTTTGTCTCCCCTCCCACCAACTGATATGTTGAAACCCTACTACCAGTTCAGTTCAGTTCAGTCGCTCAGTCGTGTCCGACTCTTTGTGACCCCATGAATCACAGCACGCCAGGCCTCCCTGTCCATAACCAACTCCAGGAGTTTACTCAAATTCGTGTTCGTCGAGTCGGTGATGCCATCCAGCCATCTCATCCCTCTGTCGTCCCCTTCTCCTCCTGCCTTCAATCTTTCTTAATGTTGGGGTCTTTTCCAATAAGTCAACTCTTCACATGAGGTGGCCAAGGTATTGGAGTTTCAACTTCAGCATCAGTCCTTCCAATGAACACCCAGGACTGATCTTTAGGATGGACTGGTTGGATCTTCTTGCAGTCTAAGGGACTCTCAAGAGTCTTCTCCAACACCACAGTTCAAAAGCATCAATTCTTCTGTGCTCAGCTTTCTTTAGAGTCCAATTCACATCCATACTTGATCACTGGAAAAACCATACCTTTGATTAAATGGACCTTTGTTGGCAAAGTAATGTCTCTGTTTTTTAATATGCTATCTAGGTTTGTCATAACTTTCCTTCCAAGGAATAAGCATCTTTTAATTTCATGGTTGCAATCACCATCTGCAGTGATTTTGGAGCCGAAAAAAAAAAATAGTCTGTCACTGTTTCCATTGTTTCCCCATCTATTTTCCATGAAGTGATGGGATCAGATGCCATGATTTTTGTTTTCTGAATGTTGAGCTTTAGGCCAACTTTTTCACTCTCCTCTTTCACTTTCATCAAGAGGCTCTTTAGTTCCTCTTCACTTTGTGCCATAAGGGTGGTATCACCTGCATATCTGAGGTTATTGATATTTCTACCAGAAATCTTGATTCCAGCTTGTGCTTCTTGCAGCCCAGCGTTTCTCATGATGTACTCTGCATATAAGTTAAATAAGCAGGGTGACAATATACATCATTGACATACTCCTTTTCCTATTTGGAACCAGTCTGTTGTTCCAGGTCCAGTTCTAACTGTTGCTTCCTGACCTGCATACAGGTGTCTCAAGAGGCAGGTCAGGTGGTCTGGTATTCCCATCTCTTTCAGCACTTTCCACAGTTTATTGTGATCCACACAGTCAAAGGCTTTGGCACAGTCAATAAAGCAGAAATCAATGTTTTACTGGAACTCTCTTGTTTTTTTGATGATCCAGCAGATGTTGGCAATTTGATCTCTGGTTCCTCTGCCTTTTCTAAAACCATCTTGAACATCTGGAAGTTCACAGTTCATGTATTGCTGAAGCCTGGCTTGGAGAATTTTGAGCGTTACTTTACTTTACTAGCATATGAGATGAGTGTAATTGTGCGGTAGTTTGAGCATTCTTTGGCATTGCCTTTCTTTGGGATTGGAATGAAAACTGACCTTTTCCAGTCTTATGGCCCCGGCTGAGTTTCAAAATTTGCTGGCATATTGAATGTAGCACCTTCACAGCATCATCTTTCAGGATTTGAAATAGCTCAACTGGAATTCCATCACCTCCATTAGCTTTGTTCCTAGTGATGCTTTCTAAGGCCCACTTGACTTCACATTCCAGGATGTCTGGCTCTAGGTGAGTGATCACCTATCATGATTATCTGGGTCATGAAGATCTTTTTTGTACCGTTCTTCTGTGTATTTTTTCCCACCTCTTCTTAATATCTTCTACTTTTCTTAGGTCCATACCATTTCTGTCCTTTATTGAACCCATCTTTGCATGGAATGTTCCCTTGGTATCTCTAATTTTCTAGAAGAGATCTCTAGTCTTTTCCATTCTGATGTTTTCCACTACTTCTTTGCATCGATCGCTGAGGAAGGCTTTCTTATCTCTCCTCGCTATTCTTTGGAACTCTGCATTCAAATGGGAATATCTTTCATTTTCTTCTTTGCTTTTCACTTCTCTTCTTTTCACAGCTATTTATAAGGCTTCCTCTGACAGCCATTTTGTCTTTTTTGCATTTCTTTTCCATGGGAATGGTCTTGATCCCTGTCTCCTGTACAATGTCACAAACCTCCGTCCATAGTTCATCAGGTACTCTGTCTATCAGATCTAGTCCCTTCAATCTATTTCTCACTTCCCCTGTATAGTCATAAGGGATTTGATTTAGTTCATACCTGAATGGTCTAGTGGTTTTCTCAGCTTTCTTCAATTTAAGTCTGAATTTGGCAATAAGGAGTTCATGAGCTGAGCCACAGTCAGCTCCTGGTCTTGTTTTTGTTGACTGTATTGAGCTTCTCCATTTTGGCTGCAAAGAATATAATCAGTGTGATTTCGGTGTTGACCATCTGGTGATGTCCATGTGTAGAGTCTTCTCTTGTGTTGTTGGAAGAGGGTGTTTGCTATGACCAGTGTGTTCTCTTGGCAAAACTCTATTAGCCTTTGCCCTGCTTCATTCCATACTCCAAGGCCAAATTTTCCTGGTACTCCAGGTGTTTCTTGACTTCCTACTTTTGCATTCCAGTTCCCTATAATGCAAAGGACATCTCTTTTGGGTGTTAGTTCTAGAAGGTCTTGTAGGTCTTCATAGAATCATTCAACTTCAGCTTCTTCAGCATTACTGGTCAGGGCATAGGCTTGGATTACCATGATATTGAATGGTTTGTCTTGGAAACAAACAGAGATCATTCTGTCGTTTTTGAGGTTGCATCCAAGTACTGCATTTCAGACTCCTTTGTTGACCATGATAGCTGCTCCATTTCTTCTAAGGGATTCCTGCCCACAGTAGTAGATACAATGGTCATCTGAGTTAAATTCACCCATTCCAGGCCATTTTAGTTCTCTGATTCCTAGAATGTCGACGTTCACTCTTGCCATCTCCTGTTTGACAACTTCCAGTTTGCCTTGATTCATGGACCTAACATTCCAGATTCCTATGCAATATTGCTCTTTACAGCATTGGACCTTGCTTCTATCACCAGTCACATCCACAACTGGGTATTGCTTTTGCTTTGGCTCCATCCCTTCAGTCTTTCTGGAGTTATTTCTCCACTGATCTCCAGTAGCATATTGGGCACCTACTGATCTGGGGAGTTCATCTTTCAGTATCTTATCATTTTGTCTTCTCATACTGTCCATGGGGTTCTCAAGGCAAGAATGCTGAAATGGTTTGCCATCCCCTTCTCCAGTGGACCACATTCTGTCTGACCTCTCCACCATGACCCGTCCGTCTTGGGCGGCCCCATATGGCCTGGCTTAGTTTCATTGAGTTAGACAAGGCTGTGGTCCTGTGATCAATTTGGCTAGTTTTCTGTGATTATGGTTTTAGTGTGTCTGCCCTCTGATGCCTTCTTGCAACACCTACCGTCTTACTTGGGTTTCTCTTACCTTGGACGTGGGTTATCTCTTTACAGCTGCTCCAGCAAAGCGCAGCCGCTGCTCCTTACCTTGATGAGGGGTATCTCTTCACGGCCGCCCGTCCTGAACTTGAACTTAGAGTAGCTCCTTTCAGCCCTCCTGCGCCCACACAGCCACCAGTCCTTGGACGTGGGGTCAGTGTGATGGTATTACGAACTGGTTTTTCTGGGGGTAATTAAGATTATATGAGGTCATGAGGTGGAGCCCTCATGAGGGGGATTAGTGTCTGTACAGGGTTCAGAGGGAGGGTTAGCTTTCTCTCTTTGCTCTCTGCCATGTGAGGACAAGCAATACAACCTGGCAGAGGGCTGTCACCAAAACCCAACCATGATGCCACCCTGATCTTGGACTTCTACCTTCCAGACTGTGAGAAATAAATTTCTGTTGTTTATAAGCCACTTCATCTATGGTATGTTTGTTTGAACAGTCCAAGCTAAGACAGGAAGTATAGGAAATATAATCCTAACTGTTAATAGTAATCTCAAATAATTTCAACCAAATGTCTTTTCTGCATTTGTTGTTTAGTCATTTAATCATGTCTTCTTTGTGACCCGTGGACTGCAGCATGCCAGGCTTCCCTGTCCTTCATTATCTTCTGGAGTTTGCTCAAATTCATATCTATTGTGTCCATGATGCTATCCAACAATCTCTGTTGACCCCTTCTCCTCCACCAAATTAAAGAATGATGTTTATATTGTTCTAAATCTATTTAAATTGACTTGAAGAATCATGTTCAGAACAAAAACTATTAAAGAAAGGTAAATTATAGAATTTTTACTTATTTAAAAATAGAAATAATACAAAAATAATTGTAAAATTATTTTATAATTGGGAAAATAATTCTAACTGATGAGAATGTATGTCTGAATTATGACTTAATGGATGATATAGCTAAGACCATTTTTCAACTTCTGAATTTCCACATTTAGTAATGTGTGTCAACAAAGAAGCATTTGTTAAATTAAGAATATCAAATGTATTTTATACCACTTATTTAAAAATATTTGGTTGCATCTTTTTTGGTGTATTGATGCTACACAGAAACAGGTGAGGTGCCCAACCTGTTATATTTTAGTGTTATATTGTTATAATATAGCATTATATTGTAATATATAACCTTAGTTTATTTAGTATAGTTTTTGGATGACTAATTTGCATTTGTAAGTTGCTATATGTTTCAGTAAGAAAACAGTATTGATTTTTTAAAAATTTTGGTTTAATTAGTATTTGCCTTAAAGTTCTATTCTCATTTTATATACTGTAAAAGATAGTAATATTTAATAACTAAAATAAACCTAACAACATTTAGTGATCTGTCACAATACCTGATATAGAATGACTGGATTAATTCATTTGCACATTTTCTATCTGCTAAAAGTTAACCTCATCTTAAGCAAGTGGGAAGAAAAGTGGGGAAAGCATTGAGGTATAGGTTGGCCACTTGGGTCCTTAGGGAAACATGCTGAGCTAATGAAAATGTTTACTAAGCCAACTCTAATTTGCTTTAGAATTGCTTTTAAAGATGCTTTTTTGAACTACTGCCTGTCAAACTCAACATTTTGGAAGACCATTTCAAGGTTATTTTCTAAACATTTTAACCTCCTCCTCCAACCATCCCTTCCTTTTAATCTAGTACATATCATAGCTTTCATATTACAAAATATACCTAATAAGCCTATGAGTTCTAGATCAGTTACTCCAGTAATATTTTTCTTTGCACTTATTTCTCTGAAAGATTAAGAGCACACACATATATATAATTTGATAATTATTCCAATGGATTTTTAACTTTTTATATCATAGTCTAAGACAGGTTTTTTGATAATATGAATTTAAATTTTATAATTTGTATCACTTTACATTTAGAATGAATAAATATTAGAGATATAATTCAAAGAAGGCAATGGCAACTCACTCCAGTATTCTTGCCTGGAAAATCCCATGGACAGAGGAGCCTGGTAGGCTGCAGTCCATGGGGTTGCTAAGAGTCAGACACGACAGAGCGACTTTACTTTCACTTTTCACTTTCATGCATTGGAGAAGGAAATGGTAACCCACTCCAGTGTTCTTGCCTGGAGAATCCCAGGGACAGAGGAGCCTGGTGGTCTGCCATCTATGGGGTCTCACAGAGTCAGACATGACTAAACTGACTAAGCAGCAGCAGCAGCAGAGACATAATTGTATCACCAAGGGACATTGAGACAAATAAACATGGCAGAAAGGAACTCAATCCACATCGGCACATTGACTGACCAACTCGGATGTGACTCCACCAGTTAGTTCTCTCAGTTTCTCAAATGTACCAATTCTTCCCACTGTCAGGCCTTCTGCATTTTCTTTTCCCTCCACCTGGAATGTTCTTCACAAAGTTTTATATCCGTATTACTCCATCACTACACATAGCAGCCTCCAACAACACTTACATCTCACTCAAAATTTCACTTCTTTGGAAAAGACATCTTCAGTCACCTGTCACATAACTTTCTGAATTTTTTTTTTAAATTTATTTCTTCATCTGTTTATTTATTGTATGCCTTTCCTCTCCTTCAAAGTCCCCTTTTCCATTCAACTAGAAAAAACTTAGAGAAAGCAAGGATCTTGACCTTCTAGTAACTGAACAGTGTTTGCCACATACCAAGAGCACAAAAAATATTGTTGATTCATGAAATAATATTTAAAAGGGAATAAATTATAATATTAATGTACTTAAATAGACTGAACAGCGCAGGAGTGGAGCTATGACAACGCAGGAGTGGTGGCCAAGAGGAGCTACCCCACATTCAAGGTAAGGAGCAGCAGCTGCGCTTTGCTAGAGCAGCCATAAAGAGATACCCCACATCCAAGGTAAGAGAAACCCAAGTTAGATGGTAGGCACTGAGAGAGGGCATCAGAGGGCAGACAGACTGAAACCACAATCACAGACAACTAGCCAATATGATCACATGGACCACAGCCTTGTTGAACTCCATGAAACTAAGCCATGTCCTGTGGGGCCACAAAAGATGGTTGGGTCATGGTGGAGAGGGCTGACAGAATGTAGTCCACTGGAGAATGGCAAACCACTTCAGTTTTCTTGCTGTGAGAACCCCGTGAGCAGTATGAAAAGGCAAAAAGAGAGGACACTGAAAGATGAACTCCCCAGGTTGGTAGCTTCCCAATATGTTACTGGAGATCAATGAAGAAATAACTCTAGAAAAAATGAAGGGATGGAGCCAAAGCAAAAGCAACACCCAGTTGTGGATGGGACTGTTGATAGAAGCAAGGTCCAATGCTGTAAAGAGCAATGTTGCATAGGAACCTGGAATGTTAGGTCCATGAATCAAGGCAAATTGAAAGTGGTCAAATAGGAGACAGCAAGAGTGAGCATCGATATTCTAAAAATCAGTGAACTAAAATGGCCTGGAATGGGTGAATTTAACTCAGATGACCATTGTATCTACTACTGTGGGCAGGAATCCCTTAGAAGAAATGGAGTAGCCATCATGGTCAACAAAAGAGTCCGAAATGCAGTACTTGAATGCAATCTCAAAAACGACAGAATGATCTCTGTTCGTTTCTAAGGCAAACCATTCAATACCATGGTAATTCAAGTCTATGCCCCGACCAGTAGCATTGAAGAAGCTGAGGTTGAATGGTTCTATGATGAACTATAAGACCTTCTAGAACTAACATCCCAAAAAGATGTCCTTTGCATTAGAGGGGACTGGAATGCAAAAGTAGGAAGTCAAGAAACACCTGGAGTAACAGGCAAATTTGGCCTTGGAGTACAGAAAGAAGCAGGACAAAGGCTAATTGAGTTCTGCCAAGAGATCGCACTGGTCATAGCAAACACCTTATTCCAACAACACTAGATAAGTCTCTACACATGGACATCACCAGATGGTCAGCGCTGAAGTCAGATTGATTATATTCTTTGCAGCCAAAGATGGAGAAGCTCTATACAGTCAGCAAAAACAAGACCAGGAGCTGACTGTGGCTCAGATCATGAACTCCTTATTGCCAAATTCAGACTTAAACTGAAGAAAGTTGGGAAAGCCACTAGACCATTCAGGTATGAACTAAATCAAATCCCTTATGATTATACAGTGGAAGTGAGAAATAGATTTAAGGAAGTAGTTTTGATAGACAGGGTACCTGGTGAACTATGGATGGAGGTTTGTGACATTGTACAGGAGACAGGAATCAAGACCATCCCCAAGAAAAAGAAATGCAACAAAGCAAAATGGCTGTCTGAGGAGGCCTTGCAAATAGCTGTGAAAAGAAGAGAAGCAAAAAGCATAGAAGAAAAGGAAAGATACACCCATTTGAATGCAGAGTTCCAAAGAATAGCAAGGAGAGATAAGAAAGCCTCCCTCACTGGTCAATGCAAAGAAATAGAGGAAAACAGTAGAATGGGAAAGACTAGAGATCTCTTCAAGAAAATTAGACATACCAAGGGAACATTTCAGGCAAAAATGGGCTCAATAAAGGACAGAAATGTTATGGGCCTAAGAAAAGCAGAAGATATTAAGAAGAGGTGGAAAGAATACACAGAAACACTATACAAAACAGACCTTCATGACCCAGATAATCCTGAGTGTGTGGTCACTCAAACTCACCTAGAGCCAGACATCCTGGAATGTGAAGTCAAGTGGGCCTTAGGAAGCATCACTATGAACAAAGCTAGTGGAGGTGATGGAATTCCAGTTGAGCTATTTCAAATCCTAAAAGATGATGCTGTGAAAGTGCTACATTCAATATGCCAGCAAATTTGGAAAACTCAGCAGTGGCCACAGGACTCAAAAGGTCTGTTTTCATTCCAATCCCTAAGAAAGGCAATGCCAAAGAATGCTCAAACTACCACACAATTGCACTCAGCTCAC
The DNA here is from genome assembly GCF_019320065.1 of Cervus canadensis. Taxonomy (NCBI): domain Eukaryota; kingdom Metazoa; phylum Chordata; class Mammalia; order Artiodactyla; family Cervidae; genus Cervus; species Cervus canadensis. The sequence goes on from NC_057400.1 coordinate 26,956,007, forward strand.
ATGCTAGTAACGTAATGCTCAAAATTCTCCAAGCCAGGCTTCAGCAATATGTGAACTGTGAACTTCCAGATGTTCAATCTGGTTTTAGAAAAGCAGAGGAACCAGAGATCAAATTGCCAACATCCACTGGATCATCAAAAAGCAAGAGAGTTTCAGAAAAGCATCAATTTCTGCTTTATTGACTATGCCAAAGCCTTTAACTCTGTGGATCACAATATCTGTGCAAAATTCTGAAGGAGATGGGAATACCAGACCCCCTGACCTGCCTCTTGAGGAACTTATATGCAGGTCAGGAAGCAACAGTTAGAACTGGACATGCAACAACAGACTGGTTCCAAAGAGGAAAAGGTATATGTCAAGGCTGTATATCGTCACCCTGCTTATTTAACTCTTATGCAGAGTACACCATGAGAAATGCTGGGCTGGAAGAAGCACAAGTTGGAATCAAGATTGCCGGGAGAAATATCAATAACCTCAGGTATGCAGATGACACCAGCCTTATGGCAGTAAGTGAAGAAGAATTAAAGATCCTCTTGAGGAAAGTGAAAGAGGAGAGTGAAAATATTGGCTTAAAACTCAACATTCAGAAAACTGAGATTATGGCATCTGGTCCCATCACTTCATGGCAAATAGATGGGGAAACAGTGGAAATAGTGGCAGACTTCATTTTTATGGGTTCCAAAATCAATGCTGATGGTGATTGCAGCCATGAAATTAAAAGAAAGTTACTCCTGGAAGAAAAGTTATGACCAACCTAGACAGCGTATTAAAAAGCAGAGACATTTCTTTGTGCACAAAGGTCTGTCTAGTCAAGGCTATGGTTTTTCCAGTAGTCATGTATGGTTGTGAGAGTTGAACTATAAAGAAAGCTGAGCACAGAAGAATTGATACTTTTGAACTGTGGTGTCGGAGAAGACTCTTGAGAGTGCCTTGGACTGCAAGGAGATCCAACCAGTCCATCATAAAGGAGATCAGTCCTGGGTGTTCATTGGAAGGACTGATGTTGAAGTTGAAACTCCAATCTTTGACCACCTCATGTGAATAGTTGACTCATTGGAAAAGACCCTGATGCTGGGAAAGATTGAGGGCAGGAGAAGGGGACGACAGAGGATGAGATGATTGGATGGCATCACCAAATCGGTGAATATGGGTTTGGGTAGACTCCAGCAGTTGGTGTTGGACAGGGAGGCCTGGTCGCTTGGTTCATGGGGTCACAAAGAGTCAGACATGACTGAGTGACTGAACTGAACTGAAATATTATTTCTTCTGCTTTATAAATCATATATTTCTTCCCAGCTTGCACCTGTATTTCTCTTACATAAATGTAAATTTAAGCAGGTATTTAGAGTCAACAAATGATGTTATTGAGATTCTACTCTATCTACATTTTAGTCATGGAAACAAAAGACCAGAGAGTATGTTTTCCTTAAAGTTACACCAGCTACAATCCAGCGTGAGACTAGAACTTTGCTATCAGTCTTTTGTTGTTTTCATAAAACATGCTGAAATCTAGTCAAGATGCTAAATAATCCTTCAAACTGTTTTGAAAAAACAACAAATAGTAAAAAAGAAAGGCATTGGATTCCAAAGAGCTGACTTTCAACCTCTGCCGCATCTCCTGTTAGATGTGTAATCCGACCTATTTAACTGGGATTCAGGTGATGTAAATTGAAATCAAAGCATTGCTTTGAGGCTTAAGTAAGAACACATATTCAAAAGCCTAGTAGAGTCCCTGATAATTAATAATCTCCAATGTATGATATTTTGCTTTCATCATGTTAAATAGTGAAATAATCAGTATGGTTCTCATGATTCTAGCTGATTGGCATCAAGAATTGCAACATTCTCCCTCCAAATCTCTCCTCTATTACAAAACTGAGAACATTCCCCATCACTGCCTCCGGTTATGTCATTTACACACTCACAGTTACCACCGTTGCTTCATTATAGCACCATGAAGTCCTTAAGTTAAGTAGAAGTAGAAGGTATAAAGATTATTGCTTATTAATTACTTCAATTCTTGTTTATTAGCACTTTGTTCTTGCCTCATTAAATTTCAATCAAAACTACAACTGAAGAGAAGAAAAGGTAGTGAGTGGCTCCCATTCTAGGGAAACTGAAGGAGGCTACCTGAGGAAAGACTGCCTCATTGCCTGAGAAAAGTTTCCCTGAGTCAGGAGGAACAATCCTCCTCCTTCATCTGAGGGAACTTGGCAGTACTTAGGCTGTCAGCTCTTCTTCAATCTTCTCGACCTTTAAACCTCCATTAAATGCTGTTAACTATCGAGTAAAGCCTAAATCTTTTACAGAGAGAGTTATGAGAACATCATCACTTGATAAATTACTTCCTAATTATGCAATTCCACTATTGTCTCTTGTTGAACCAGGAAAATATATGGCTGAAATAGAGATGAATTAAAGTGCTGAAGGAGTGACTCTAAAAGGTATGATATTTTAAATGCGTCAGAATTTATACATGAGGTAAGAGTTTTTAAACTGTATATGAATACTTAGGAGGTTTTTATTTTTTCCTGCTCAAGTCCCATATACTCATAACCTTCTTCCTTTTAAATTCCCATATCGCATTTTCTTATGAGATGCTATGTGATGTTCACAAGTGGCAAGAAAGTAATGGGGAGACTGCCATTAGCAGTGCAGTTTCTCTGAAATCAAGTCTCATGAAGTAAGAATGGTTTTAGTAGGGAAAGAAATGATCAACCAAGCATTGTAGGTTATGATTTAGTGCAATTTACTTGGGGTGTATTTAATAAATAATGCTGGTGGTATAGTTTCACTTTCTGTTATTTCATATGTGGACTTTGAAGTCCTTCAGCGGCACTCCCAAGTCCAGCATCCAGCTGCTGGGCTTCAGTCAGGCAGCATTCAAAGACCACTGCTTCAATTAGCTTCCCCCTACTTTGAACAGGTACTTATTGCCAGTAGTGATAAGCTAGTCAACTAATGAGTCAATTAAAGAAGTAATTAAAGTGTAAAACAGCAGGAAAGGGACTTGCTTCTAAAAGATATTGTAATTCTTAAGTTTAAGTCAAGTCAGCTTACTCACAATGCATCAGGTCTGCCTAAAAGAAAATCTTCATGTGTTTCTTCTAGCTGGTGAAGTGAAAGCTGTGTGCGACTCTTTGTGACCCCATGGACTATACAGGGGTCTCCAGGCCAGAATTCTCCAGGCTAGAATACTGGAGTGGGTAACCTTTCCCTTCTCCAGGGGATCTTCCCAACCCAGGGATCGAACCCATGTCTCCTTGCATTGCAGGCAGATTCTTTACCTACTGAGCCACAGGGGGAGCCCAAAAACACTGGAGTGGGTGGCTTATCCTTTCTCCAGGGGATCTTCCTTTCTTTAAACTGGGTCTCTTGCATTGCAAGCGATTCTTTACTGGCTGAGCTACCAGGGAATCCCTCTAGCTGGCTAATTCTGCTTAATTATTTGACATTATCAGTATGATTGTTTATTATTGCCATAGAATCAGTGGAAAACATAATCATTTGTTTTGTTTTGTTTTAATTCACTATAAGGGTCATTATATGTTAGGAACTAGAGGGTATGCAAGGAAAAAAAAAAACAGATTTAGTGTTCATCATTTTAATAATTGTGCCAACATTATGTGGATCAGTTGTGCATTTAACCAACTTTCCTTGCAGCACTGTATAGAAGAATAAATGCACATAATCTGTATTCTGACAATATCTGCAAGCTTTTTGAGTGGTTAAGTTTAATATTTATAACATCTCTGAGGAATTTTTTAATTTGAGCAAAATTTTGAAATTATAATGGAGATCAATGGAACTTTATTATTAAAGGCACAAGTGCTCCATCAGATGCACATTTTTCTAAAATGTATGTTTGTGATCACATTTCTTAACACAGTATACAGCAACTTAGAGACTGGAGATGTTCTTATGCTAGTTTCAAAGATAATTTAGATCAAGTGAAACTAGTCCACATATTAGGAAGATTACTTTTATTTTGTGTCTTCACTGATTCATATTAAAAGGATGGTTATATATTGTTATCCCATTTTATGGATTGAGAAATCAGGGTATAGGGCAATCATGAACCTTACTCAAGTTCACAGAATTTTTAACTGGTGTAGCAAGAGTTCATACCCTGATCTCAAACTATGACTGTTAATCACTGCATTTTGGTGATAGCTAAACCCCGAAACTCTTATTGTAAAAAAAAAAAATAATAACTTTAAAAAATATTGTTAATATCTTTAGTGAAGGGTAATTTTAATGAGGCAGATAATTTACTCACTTCTTTCTGTCTAAGTAGAATAAAGAAACAGATGTTGTCAAAATTCCTTTACCATCTGATGTTATTTAGTAGACCTGGTGGAATATGTCAAGATTTCAGTTTCTTTTCTGGAGGTCAATATTGAATCTATATTACGTTCGGCTACCACAATGACCTTCCTCTCGGCATTGTCTCTCCCCTTAACTCTGATAGTTATTTCTTTCTGTAAATCATTTTAATACTCAAGTGGTATTTTAGACATAATCACAAGGCATGTGGGAGTAACTAGACAAGTCCCAGGATAGTCCAGAGCAGTGATTCTCAAGTTTAGTGTGTCTCGGGATCACATGAAGTGCTGGTTAAAACAAATTGCTCAGCTTGCCTCCAGGGTTTTTGAGCTAGTAGGTCTGGAATGGGGTTTAAATTTTTGCCTTTTTAACAAGTTCTTAGGGGATGCTGATGTTGCTGATCTGGATACCACACTTTGAGAAACACTGGTGTTGAAAGAAGAGCAAATTCTTTGGGAATTGAATGTCTCAGGGGTGAGTTGCATATTTGCTACTTCAATATATGCTACTTTGGGGCAAGATACTTTAGTTCTACAAGTCCTTGTTAACTTATTGTGAAAATCTAAACCTCAAAATCATCTCAGGAAACTGAAATCTGTTGATACATGGTGCTTCATAGGTGTTCATGTATTTTCTTTGAAGTTCTTTCTTCAGTGATTTATTAAAATATTTTTATTAAATATTCTATTAAGTATATTCATTCATTGTCCATTAAGCTGCATTTTCCTTTTTGAAGTTTGTCATGGTTATTTTTGTTTTATTTTATTAAACTTTTATAATTGATGATCAAAATTAATGTATTCCCTTATGTTTCCTCCTTTTTATGTGTTCACTAAAGGTCTTTGCCTTAATATCAGATGCGTGCATACTCACATTGTCGTCTAGTTAATTTCTGTTTTGATATTTAATATTTAATCAATCTGATGGTGTATAGGTAATGTGGTTTGAGTGTGTGTGTGTGTGTGTGTGTGTGTGTGTGAGTGCATGGGGAAAAAGAGAGAGAAAGATAATTTAACCCAAATAAATGCTTAACTTGACAGATTTAATGTCCCATATTAAAGCTGTGACAGAAAAAGCTGTATGCCTATTTCTGGCAAAAAATGGTGCTTATTCCAATCCTTATCATTTTTCTGCAAATGACATTCAGCATTCAATCAAATGTAAGGCACACCTTTGAAAGAAGGAAGAGAAGGAAGGAAAAAAGAAAATATAATTCACCATCAAGATATAAAGCATAACTTAGGTCAAACTGGGCATGGAAAAACAGACTGGTTCCAAATTGGAAAAGGAGTATATCAAGGCTGTATTTTTCACCCTGCTTATTTAACTTACATGCAGAACACATCATGAGAAATGCTGGGCTGGATGAAGCACAACCTGTGCTTTCAAGATTGTTGGGAGAAATATCAATAAATTCAGATAGGCAAATAATACCACCCTTATGGCAGAAAGTGAAGAAGAACTAAAGAGCCTCTTGATGAAAGTGAAAGAGGAGAGTGAAAAAGTTGGCTTAAAACTCGACATTCAAAATACTAAGATCATGGTATTTTGCCCCAACACTTCATGGCAAATAGTTGGCAAAGCAATGGAAACAGGGACATACTTTATTTTATTGGGCTCCAAAATCACTGCAGTTGGTGACTGCAGCCATGAAATTAAAAGATGCTTGCTCCTTGGGAGAAAAGCTATGACCAACCTAGACAGCATATTAAAAAGCAGAGACATTACTTTGCTAACAAAGGTCTGTCTATTCTAAGCTATGGTTTTTCCAGTAGTCATATATGGATATAAGATTTGGGCTATAAAGAAATCTGAGTGCCAAAGAATTGATAGTTTTGAACTGTGGTGTTGGAGAAGACTCTTGAGAGTCTCTTGGACTGCAAGAAGATCCAACCAGCCAATCCTACGAGAAATCAATCCTGAATATTCATCAGATTGACTGATGCTGAAGCTGAAACTCCAGTACTTTGACCACCTGATATGAAGAACTAACTCATTGGAAAAGCCCCTGATGCTGGGAAAGATTGAAGGCAGGAGTAGAAGGGGGCAACAGAGGATGAGATGGTTGGATGGCATCATCGACTTGATGAACATGAATTTGAGCGAGCTCCAGGAGTTGGTGATGGACAGGAAGCCTGGCATGCTGCAGTCCATGAGGTTGCAAGTCAGACACCACTGCGTGACTGAACTGAGGTCAAAGAGTTATCTAAAGTAAAACATGAAGATCACCAACAGTATAAAAAAATCAAAACAAAACTTGCATCCATGAGCTGTGAGGCACTATAAAACAGCCTAAAATGCATGCAATTGGAGTTAAAGAAGAGAGAGGGGAAAAGTGGAAGAAATACTTGAAAAAGCCGTGGATGACAATTTTCCAAAATTAACGAAAGAAAACAAACCATGTTTCCATGAATCTGAGACAACTTCATCAAAAGGAAACAAACATACAAAAAATAGTAACATCAAAGTCAAACTGCTGAAAAGCTGCCAGAGAAGGTTAAGGGGATAAGAACATTATATACAGAGAAGCAAAGATAAAAATAAGAGAAAAATTCTTATCAAAATGATGCAAGCCAGGAAACAATGGAATGAGATCTTTAAAGTACTGAAAGGAGGAAAACCATCAACTTAGGATTCTATATCCAGCAAAAATTATCATTCTAAAATGAAGCCAAATGAAAGATTTTTTTTTAAGTAAACAAAAGCTGTGCAAAAAATATTTCCAGCAAAATGCACTACAAGTTTGCTAAGGAATGTTTTAGGGCAGAAGCAGTATGATTTCAGATTAAAATCTTGATCTGCACTAAGAAATTAAGAAAATGCATGTAAATAGAAAAGACATTATTTTCTTAGTTTTAAATGCTTCAGAAGATAATTTACTGTCTAATGCAAAAATGATTATAATGTACTATAGAATTTATACAATGTTTACAATTAAATGCATGATAACAGTAGCATAAATATAGGAGAACAAAAACAGATACATTTTAAAATTTACCATATGTGAAGAGGTATAACAGATTAATATGTATGGCTCTATTTGTTGAGCATATATATATAAATATATATGGGGGCTTCCCTCATAGCTCAGTTGGTAAAGAATTTGCCTGCAGTACAGGAGACCCCAGTTTGATTCCTTGGTTGGGAAGATCTGCTGGAGAAGGGATGGGCTACCCACTCCAGTATCCTTGGGCATCACTTGTGCTCAGCTGGTAAAGAATCTGCCTAAATGTGGGAGACCTGGGTTCAGTCCCTGGGTTAAGAAGATACCCTGGAGAAGGGAAAAGCACCCACTCTGGTATTCTGGCCTGGAGAATTCCATGGACTGTATAGTCCATGGGGTCTCAAAGAGCAGGACATGACTGAGTGACTTTCCCTTCACTTCATGTCTGTATATATGTATGTCATGTATAACATTGCATATCTACTAATGATATTAAAATCTAATAGAATTATTAAAATCTACTAAAATTATTTCAGTATCTCAATAAAACTAGAAGAAAAAAATAAAATCTACTGGATATTTATTTCCTTATTTTCTGTTGAGACATTAATTTTCTGGAAAGTGAATGTTAAATTCTTGTATATGATACCTAATTGCTTTTATTCAATTTTTAATTTAAATTTTATTTCAAATTTTATTCAGTTTGCTTTCTTTTTTGTTATTGAATAGATGAATATTTAAACTTTATATGTGCTACATTTTATTCTTTAGCTGATTATATCCCACTTTAAACATTCAAGCTCATTTTCCATAATATTTTCTTAAGCATGTTAATATTTATGTCTTTTCTCAAATAAGTGAGAACTGTGACTCATAATGACCTCTTTTTTTCTCCGTTTTGCTACTCTGCCCTCCATGGTTCCTTCTAAAGTATAAATTCTGAACCATGCTGATCGTGTTCTTCTTATATTTTTAAAATTAATACTTATTTTGACCATAAGAAACTTTGAAATTTATAATCCACCATTGATTATTTTTACAATTCCTCTTAGGAGTACATTTTTAAAAAATTTTACCATTGGAGCATCATTGCTTTACGACGCCGTGTTGGTTCTGCTGTACCACAAAGTGAACCAGCTATGTGTATGTGTGCGTGTGCTCTGTTGTGTCTGACTCTGTGACCCCATGGACTGTAGCCCACCAGGCTCCTCTGTCCATGGAATTTTCCAGGCAAGAATCCTGAAATGGGTTGCATTTTCTCTTCCAGGGAATCTTCCCAATCCAGGGATCAATCCCGCATCTCCTGCATTGGCAGGTGGGTTCTTGACTACTGCGCCACCTGGGAATACATACATCACCTCCCCCTTGAGCTTCCCGCTCACCTCCCCCACCTCACCTCTCTAGATCATCACAGAGCACACTCTCTGTCTTATGCAGCAGCTACACTAACAAAATAGGAGTACATTTCAAAAAATGCTTTCAAGGACATTTGTGCAGTAACTTTTATATATGTATGTCCCTCAGAATGTATTTAACACTTGCCTTTTAATGGCAATTTTTCTGGCTATAAAATTCTAAGTTCCAAGTTATTTTGTTTTGTTATTTTAAAAATATTCCAATACCTTGGCTTTTATCACTTCTTCTCAGGAATCTGACTTCTTTCTAGGAAATTCCTTCTTTGGAAATAATTTTCAAATTTAACCGTAAGGGTCTGATTGTGTTTTCTTTCTTTCCTTTTTTAAGATATCCTTTATAGCTAGTACCTTAACCTTTTTTTTTTTTCATTTTTATGGCATTTTATTATGATTTCTTCAATTATTTCCTATTCTACCTTTTACTATTTTTTGTTTCATTCAGCATTTTCAATTATAGTTTTTCTTTTAACTCTTTTGTTTTCTGATGCATTTTTAGGAAATTCTTTGAGTTTATTTTTCAGTTCATACATTTTGCCATTTGACTATTCAAACTATCCATTGAGTTCATTATTTCAACAATTGTTTTAATTTTAATACCCAGATCTCTTCTTGTGTCATCTTTAATGTTACCTAATGCTGTTTTATGTTTTTCTTCAAGGATATTGTCTATTTTATATGTTTTTTTCTGACCCATTAACTCTGCTTTCTCTGTGGTATACTGTTTAGTGTGCCTGCCTACTTTTATAATCTTTTCAATCCTGAGATGTTTTATTAATGCACTTTATGATTTCACTCCACCCTGGAAGTATTAAAGTAAATATATGCTGTGTTGTCATACCATATGTTTGGATATGGGTAAGATCTCAAGCTTTGGACTTGTTCTTACTAAGATAATTAAGGAAATAAATGGGTATGGAGAACTTCAAGGCAAAGACCATTGTTATAATGTGTATTTTACCTCTTCTTTCTTACACCCCATCAGTTGGCTGGGTTTCATGGGGAACTCCCCAGTGCCTTTTCCGCAGCTGCAGATATTTTCTGGGTCTTTTCTGTGCATTGTAATTATCTAGCAAATGGTATAGAACGAGCATTTGGAGGAGGAAATACTCAGAGGCTGGCCTCTGTATGTGCTCCTAATAACTTCCCCTAGCTGGGTTTCAGGAATGGCCTGATGCACCTTTAGCAGCAATTCTGGGCTAGCATGACTGCTCTATAGCAGAATGGAACTAGCAGCATCCTCTGGAGAAGGAAATGGCAATCCACTCCAGTATTCTTGCCTGGAAAATCCCATAAACAGAGGAGTCTGGTGGGCTATAACCCATGGGGTTGCAGTGTTGGACAGATTTAACGACTGGGCATGCAACCACACAGTAGCATCCAGACACTTAGGGTTGGAGCCAAGGTCATGACTAGGAAACTTTCCCCTGTTTATCTCCTTTAGACACTTGTGCTCAGTCATTCAGTTGTGTCCAACTCTTTGGGACCCCATGGACTGTAGCCTGCCAGGTTCTACTGTCCGTGGAGTTTTTCAGGCAAGAATACTGGAGTGGGTTGCTATTTCCTTCTCCAGGAGGTCTTCCCAAACCAGGAATCGAACCCAAGTCTCCTGTATCTCCTGCCTTGCGGGCAGATTCTTTACCCGCTGAGCCACTGGGGAAGCTTTAGATAAGTAAGTAAGTGTTAGTGGCTCAGCTGTGTCTGACTCTTTGCGACCCCATGCACTGTAGCCTGCCAGGCTCCTCTGTCCATGGAATTCTCCAGGCAAGAATACTCAGGAGTGGGTTGCCATTCCCTTCTCCAGAGGAATCTTCTTGACTCAGGGATCAAACCAGGGTCACCTGCATTGCAGGCACTTTCTGTACCTTCTGAGACATGAGGGAAGTTCCTTACTTGCTCTCTATGTGATGCCATCATTGCCACTAGTACAGAGGAAACGTCCTTATTTCTCTCTTTCTTGAGGAGTTTCACACTTAGCATGTGCTTTAAACTTTAAGGACTGCTTCATGTAAATGTTTTTGAAAAGTCTGTTTTTGAGAGTTTAACATGATTGTGCACTCCCTTAGTTTCATCATCTACAAAGAAACTTTCTTAATTTTCTAGAGAGAGAGACAAGAGAAGAAAGACAACATCAGTGTAGCATTTTTTTTTCAAACAGGTACATATGCACACACATAATTCTATTTTCCTCACTGTTACAGTGGGCAATTGTACCATTAAGCTTAAATTGTGTCTTCCCACGTGACAGTACTGGTAAAGAACCCACCTGCCAGTGCAGGAGACATAAGAGATATGGGTTTGACCCATGGGTTGGGAAGATCCCCTGAAGAAGGAAATGGCAACCCACTCCAGTATTCTTGTCTGGAGAATCCCATGGACAGAGGAGCCTGGCAGCTTACAGTCCATGGGGTTGCAAAAGAGTCAGACATGACTGAAGTGACTTAGCAAGCTTAAATTGTCAATCTCAAGAGTTTTGTAAAGAAAATCATTAATAATTTCTATTGAACATGGAATCCCTAGACTATTTGCTTTTAAAAATTACAAATAATATTGTTCAGTTTAAATCATGGACTACATATTTAATATCTTTAATCACTTTTGAAGTACCTAACTTCAATTATTAATTTAACCCTCAATGGGCATTTTAGATTTTTAATCAAGATTTCCATAATTTTTAACATACAATATAGTCTTTATCCTGAAATTATTTTTGAATAACCAAAAGAGTTTTGTTATCAAATCAAAATATATCAGGTTTAATATAAAAACCATATTTAATTGGGGAATGAGACACGTAAGAGTGCCCTTAGCTTGACTGGGATACCATTGATGTTTTGAACCCAAGCTAGCTGAGGCTTTGAATTTATTCAACTTTCAAAAAACTTTATATGTATGTTGAATTTATATATAAATATTATAAATACATATATTATATGCTTGCATGTGTTTAAAGGGTGCTCCATACAAAATATATTTTTTACTGGCTTATGAAAATACTTTTATGTTCACATGTTCATATTTGCACACTTTTTTTTTTTTTTTACAAAAGATCCCCTGAATCCTTCTCTTTGGTTTACAAAGAACCATTGTTTGTGACTTTCGCAATTAGTTTAAATAGTAATAAGCAGATAGAGTTGAAAAGAGAGTTGAGCTCCCCGATACTGATGATTAGTTTTATTACATCTTGTGGATGTAGCCTAACTGTGACTGTTCTTTCAATGGGAGGGAAAATTACAAAAAAAAATTTATCTTCTCTCACAGAGATGTGCTAAGCAAAAGGTGCTAAGAGATGTGGTAAAGAATGTGAAAGATGAAAAATAATGCTGGGATGTTAGTGTTTTCTTCCTATTTTGTTTACTTTACTTGAATTATGGTTGATATTATTTGGATATCAAGTTTTCTCATGGTGTGCACTGAAATCAAAATGCATTTTACACAAATAAAAGACATTATGAGAAAAAAAAGCTAGTGAAAACAGGGTTTGGGGATAATATCCTAGGCTTGTTTGTGAGACTTGGGGGCTTTGTCATTTGGAAATCTCCTTGTGATGTATTAATTAACTGAAGTCAGGAACTTATTGTGTTCAAACAGTGCATACATTGCAAGGGTGCAATATGCTGGGAGCACCTAAGTAAGCAAGTGTGTTGTGAAACCACAATGAAAAGACTCAGGCAGAAAACAGCTTTCTGAAAATTGCACCTTTTGATGTGTTGGTGACATGAAATTGATGGAGTTAGGTGGAATAATGACTTTAAACATGAATCCTCCTCTCTTCAGACAGGCAGTATCTTGAGGTACTCATTAGGTCTCACAGGGAAAGAGGATTTAGCAAATTCCTTTTTTTTTTTTTTAACCTTTCACAAAACTGTTAAGTATTTTTGATATATATGATTACTTTGCTTGGAAGGTATCCAGAGCAGGTAAATCTGGGAATAAGCTGGTCAAAGTCACACTGCTTGTACCCCAGGAGAATCTATGCTGTGAGGTGCTGCATGGTGCCTGGTACACACTAGTTCATTTCTGCCTGAACCTACTGCATGAATTTAATTTCAAAAGCGAAGCTTTGAGGTTTGATCCACCAGCCTGCTCTTCACTACCTTGCAGCCAAAAGCTTGCATTTGTAACGGCTGTGATTCTAGGCTCCTGGGGGTGCTTCTGATGTCATGGCTTTTAGAGGAACACCACCATAAATGTTGTAACTCAGAGAAGTACAAAGACAATGCTTTCAACATTTGTGCGTATATTAGTAGTCACCAAGAGTTCCCAGATCAGCCTTAAGGAAAATGGGTATTTGTTTATTTTTAACATTTTTCCAGGGAATTAGATTTTATTTTCCATGTGCAGCATTTATGAGAAAGGTATATATGTGCCCATGACCTTTCCTAATATAATAAGGATTGCATAGCCAACATACCATTAAATAAATCAACATACCATCAAACCCTCAAAAATGAATGATTCAATGGTTGATTCTCATGGCTTTCCTTATGCTTTAGTTTTAACTAACATTGCAATAGATGTTTGAAGAAGAAAACCACTTGTGTGTGTGTGTGTGTGTGTGTGTGCGCGCGCACATGCGCACATCTGCTTCAGTATGTGTCTGTTTGTATGCACCCACACACCACTCTTCACTCATGCACAATTCTCTATTATAAGGGGTCATAATGCTGTGCCATCTAGTAGCTTACAATGAAAAATACCTATCCAAAAAGACAGGACTTAGTGTTAAAAGTTATGAAACTAGGTGAAAGGAAAAGCTTCAGAAAGCTAGCTATCAAAATTTTAAAATAGCAAAGTTTCTCTTATGGGCTAGTTTTCATATTGTTGTCTGTGCTTCCAAACCAGTAGAGAATTTTCCTTGTTTCAGACCTTTATAATGATCCTCCTCAGATAGAGTTTGGAAATGGAAGTTTCAGAAATAATCTTTTGGCAAAGAAATGGCCTATCTGACCTAATTGCAAGGTCTTTCTCTCTCTCTGTCTTCTATCATTTGGAGAAAAGCTGCGTGGGACGAAAACATTTCTCTTCTCACTATGTTTTGCACATTGTCAGAATTTATTAACACAGTATTTTTAGAAGAATGACAAGGTTATTAGACATTTCATGGCAGAAACTCAAAAACAATTCTGCATCCTGCTTGGTCAAAACTTGTAAAATTTTCAAGAACCACAGAAGCAAAAGTGATCTTCCAGGGTATGTATTAAATGCAGACTTGCCAAGATGATAGGACGTGAAATCAGGGGAGAAAAACAGAGTCAAGTATATAAAGTCATATTATGCATTAGCATGTGTGGGATAGATGCTACTATAATTTATGATAAACGAAGGCTCACAAAAATATATGAATACCTTCATTTAAATGACCTAATCTATGGACACCCCATATAGAACATAATATGTGTCTATACCATGGCAGAAAAATCAGATAAATACTAAATTAAAAAAATAAATTTTGAAAATGCAGCCAGTAAACTGATAGACTTTCTCCTTTGATATTCAAAACACTGATCGCTATTTTTTTCTAATTTTGACTAGTAAATTCACTGAATTGATCTTATATATATTGTTCAGCAACAAGAATACAAAATATAATCAAATATTGGCCCACTGGTAATATAAGTTAAAAAGTTTTGTTCATCTAAAGAAAAGCTATTTGTGTTTCTTTAACTGAAAGAATATAGCTTAAGTTTTACCATTTGGTGTTTGATTTATTTTTGTTTTGTTTTGTTTTTTTCACTAGGTTACTATGTGCTCCTGGTGAAACTTCTTTTATCTTCCAGTCTCTGGTTTCAAATATGTTGTTTTAAATTATGAAATTTATGTGAAACTATGAAATTAATGTGAAGGATAATAAAACAATTTTAAAGTATCAATAGCAAAAACACAGATGACTATCTAGCTTGATTGAGAGAGGATGAAATAATTGTTATATAGAAATATACTTACATTCATATTCACATGTTTTCTCAGGTCTTAATTCATTAAATATTTACTAAGTACCTAATTGTCTTGACCACAAGATCTAGACTTTGTGAGAAATGGCAGGAATGCAAAGGTAAATATGAATTTGTGTTCCAGTATAACATAGATAGAAGGAAGAAGATATAAAAAAATTATGAAAAGGAGTAATGACTGTATAACATAAACTTGCGTACATGAAACTGAGTTACAAGAAGAGGAGTGGCCAAATATACCCAGTCTGGAAAGTGGTGGAAATGGTCTGAGAAGCCTCAGTGTTGGGGAATTTTATTGATTTGTTTGTTTTTGAGTTGAAATCTACGAAAATATGTGACAGGCCAAGAGAAGAGCACACCAGAGAAGTCAGGTTAGTTTTACCATCATAGTCCATAAAGTAAAAGCAAAGACTATCATCTATAAAATGAGAGAATAAGGGTAATGAAAGAGGTAAAATACCAATTAACATAGAATGACTGTTAGCTTATGTCTTTAGCCAAAATCAATCATATGGCAAAATTATGAAATAATTGATTTTCTCCTGGTATCTACAGCTCTCGTAGTTATACTCACCATTTATAGCAGGTATCCAGAATTTCATGCCACCAAGTTAGTTACACTCTGTCAGTTGCCTTCAGGATCGTTTCTGTTCTGGTTCCCACCCCATCCCATCTCTTTGTGCTCCATCGCTTCTCCTTTAGTGGTTGATGGAAAGCAATCTGATAAGCTAATTCTTACTAAGGTTTAATTACTTAACAGCATGATTATTAAATCTCTAAGGGTATTTGGATTTTGAATAGAGGGCTCTTCAATATTAAAAGTCTTAATTCAACAGAATTAATTAGTGGATTTTTCAGTCAGGGAGGACATTTTGTTAGGGTACAAAAGGCAACAGAGAAGACGATTACAGAAATACTTCCTGCTTTTTTTTAAAAAACAGCACGCTCAAGTGAAAACAATATTATATTTAAAGTTAAAATCCCATGTGTATTACCATCTAAATTGTTACTTTGGGCAAGTCAGTTGGTCTTTGAGTCTCAGTTTTCTCATCTTCATGATAGAAATATTAATAGTTATGCTACCAAGAGTTGCTAGGATTAAGTGGGAAGTAGGTTGAAGTTCTTTATAAAGTATAAAAGCACTTTATTATTATCTCATTCAGAAAAATTTAGGTTTATCTGCATTTAGATCAGTTAATATTCCTAAGTTTTTCTTAATTCAATTAAGTAGCTATAAGGACAGCCAATAGAGGGAAGACTGACTTGTAATTAATGAAGTTTATCTTGTGGAGATATATATATATATATATATATAATATTGCTTGCATCTTAAAGTTTTTAAAATAATATCTACAAAGAAGATGGAAAGAGGAACCTGTCCAAAAGAACAAATGAAGAAATGAAAATTGCAGGACCCTACGACGGGCTTTCCTGGTGGCTCAGAGCTTAAAGCGTCTGCCTGCAATGCGGGAGACCTGGGTTCAATCCCTGGGCTGAGAAGATCCCCCAGAGAAGCAAATGGCAACCCACTCCAGTATTCTTGCCTGGAGAATCCCATGGACGGAAGAGCCTGGTGGGCTACAGTCCATGGGGTCGCAAAGAGTCGGACGCGACTGAGCGACTTCACTCACTCATTCAAGAGGGGTTCTAGGAAAATAAAGACGCAAGTTAATTATAATTTAAAAAGACTCAAAGGAAACTAAGTGGGGATTTAAATTGCTTACAGAATCAAAAGATATAGGTAGAAGTATATGCAATACTTAACATATACGGTTCAGTTCAGTTCAGTCACTCAGTCGTGCCTGACTCTTTGCAACCCCGTGGACTGCAGCACCCAGGCTTCCTTGTCCATCACCAACTCCCGGAGCTTACTCAAACTCACGTCCATCAAGTCAGTGATGCCATTCAACCAACTCATCTTCTCTTGTCCCCTTCTCCTCCCGCCTTTGATCTTTCCCAGCATCAGAGTCTTTGCCAAAGAGTCAGTTCTTTGCAACAGGTGGCCAAATTATTGGGGTTTCATCTTTAGCATCAGTCTTTCCAATGAATATTCAAGACTGATTTCCTTTAGGATGAACTGGTTGGATCTCTTTGCAGTCCAAGGGACTCTCAAGAATCTTCTCCAACACCACAGTTCAAAAGCATCAATTCTTCAGTGCTCAGCTTTCTTTATAGTCCAACTCTCACATCCATACATGACTACTGGGAAAACCATAGCTTTGACTAGATGGACCTTTGTTGGCAGAGTAATGTCTCTGCTCTTTAATATGCTGTCTAGGTTGGTCATAGGTTTTCTTCCAAGAAGCAAGTGTCTTTTAATTTCATGGCTGCGGTCACCATCTGCAGTGATTTTGGAGCCCCCCCCTCAAAAGAAAAATATATGGTACAATTAATATATAACAATAAGAAAAACAATTAATTAAATCCTGTGTTCAAGAGTGGGGCAAAAGTATACAGCATCAGTGCATCATTATAGGTAGAATAGAATAACACATTTTATTGGATGATTTGGGAGTAACTATCAACATTTAAATGTATGTATGACCCAATTCTTTTTTTTGTTTAATTTTTCCTAGAAACATGAACATACAAGAACAGCTTTATTTTTAATAGTGATTGTTTATAGAGACAAATGAATAGCTATCTGCAGAGAAATGTTTCAAGCAATTTTGCAACTGAAAAGAAGAGAAAGTGTGAAGTCCAAAAAGGAGAATAATGATAAAAGAGTGGTTACTTCACAAAAAGAGCTCCTGGTTTCCAGCAGAGCACTGCTGATGAGAACATTAAAAGTGTATGCAATTGGACACTCTCCATAAATAACACTTAAGAAAACATGGAAAATGGAAGATAAAACAAGTGAAAATTAGGTAAATGTTTTCATTTACATAAAAGGAGATTTGTGAATTTTATGTTTAATAAGCAGAAGATCTATGCAACAAAATTACATTATGGATTTGCAAGTGTATATGTTGTTAACATTTCGCTATGTTACCAAGACATTTTTGTTCAAGATAATGTGATTTATTTTTGATAGATCTATTAGACTAGTGGATCAAAGAAATGCCACACATACCTTATATTTTCATACAAGCAAGGCATGTGGCAAAATCTCAACTTAACCATCACTTAGTAAGCTTTGGAATGTGAACTTGGGACACAGAAAAACCATTCTGCCTAGTAGAATGGGCAGAACTTAAGAAACAGAGAGAAGACAGGCATAGAATAGCACCTAGACTTTGGAGTCATACCTGAGTATTCATACCTGAGTATGAATCCATGTTCAGAAATGTCCTATTTAATTTGTCTATTTGAGTTTATTTCTCCAAGCATCAAGTGTTTTTTTTTTAATGTCATTTGAGAATTAAAATGTTGCATATACCAAATGTTGTATGAATGTATCTTGATTCAACGATGTTGTTACCAAAATCAGAGAAATGTTCCAAGCTCGTTAAGAAGAATTAATCATCACTTATTTTTTGTTATATTAAATTAATGACAATAGGCTTCCCTGATAGTTCAGTTAGTAAAGAATCAGCCTGCAATGCAGGAGACCCTGGTTCAATTCCTGGGTCAGGAAGATCCACTGGAGAAGGGATAGGCTACACACTCCCGCATTCTTGGGCTTCTCTTGTGGCTCAGCAGGTAAAGAATCCGCCTGCAATGAGGGAGACCTGGGTTTCAATCCCTGGGCTAGGAGGATCCCCCGGAGAAGAGAAGGGCTACCCACTCCAGTATTCTGGCCTGAAAAATTCCATGGACTGTATAGCCCATGGAGTCGCAAAGAGTCAGACACGACTGAGCAACTTTCACTGACAATAGCTAAATAAATATTCCATATCTAAAAAATAAAGTTGCCGATCTTAAGATTGTTGGGAGAACCAAAGAAAAAATAAATGAAAGGTGTTTGGTAAGATGACTAGCATCAAGTATTGTGATTAAAACAAATATGCAGAGGATGTAATTAATTAGAAGGATCTAAGCAGACAGTAGTCTTTTTTTCTCACTATAGGCAGTAGCAGAAAAGACAGAAAGCATTTGAATAACCATGATATCACTTCCTACTGTAAAGAGGAAAGAAAAGTTCTTCTCAAGAAGGATGCTAAGCACAAAGCATTCTGTTGGGTAAAGAATATTGCAGTTGAGACACTAAAGCTATTAAATATCTGCAGAAATTTTCCTTTTATTTGAGCCTTGCTGTGTAACTCAGTTTTCCATTAATGTTTTCTAGAAATCCACTTAAAACAAATCTTTAACATCTAAGATAAACTCAGAATGTGTTTTTTGTCTCCTAAGAGAGCCTAACATCAATATTAAATAAAAACTCAAAAGGATGTATTGTTCTAAACTAACATAATAAACGTAAAGGGGTTAAATGTAATGCTGCCACATTTTTAGGCAGAGCATTCAACTTCTTCTGGTACTTTTTTTTTTTTTTATCTATTCTGTAGATACAACTAAGGCTGTGATGATTTTAGGTAATATAATCAAAATAAAATGCTTAGTATGACAGTTAATAATGAGCAATCATAAAAGAATGCTTATCATTATTATAAGATAAGTGATTTACTAAACACCTAGTATTTGGAACAAATGAGAATGTTTCATTTTCTAAAAATCTAAATACTGTACTCAATGGTAAGTGCAGTATGATCCAAGAGGATGAAAACACCATGAAATAGATAATGGGATTTTATGTTGCATTACACAGGAGTACTGTGTGTTCATGAAGAGAAATCATTGTTTTACTTTACAGAGTTAAGAGATCATCTAAAGGATTTAGTTCTGGGAGTAGTATTTTAAGAAGAACTAGAGCAAATGTGTGTGGATCACAAAAAACTGGAAAATTCTTCAAGTGATGGGAATACCAGACCACCTTACCTGCCTCCAGAGAAATTTGTATGCAGGTCAAGAAGCAACAGTTAAAACTGGACATGGAACAACAGATTGTTTCAAATCGGGAAAGGAGTACATTAAGGCTGTATGTTGTCACTCTGCCTATTTAACTTATATGCAGAGTATATCATAAGAAATGCTGGGCTGGAAGAAGCACAAGCTGGAATCAAGAGTACTGGGAGAAATACCAATAACCTCAGATATGCAGATGACACCACCCTTACGGCAGAAAGTGAGGAGGAACTAAAGAGCCTCTTGATGAAAGTGAAAGAGGAGAGTGAAAAAGTTGGCTTAAAGCTCAACATTCAGAAAACTAAAACTAAGTGCTCGGGGCTGGTGCACGGGGAAGACCCAGAGGGATCAGGTGGAGAGGGAGATGGGAGGGGGGATCAGGATGGGGAATACATGTAAATCCATGGCTGATTCATGTTAATGTATGGCAAAAACCACTACAATATTGTAAAGTAATTAGCCTCCAACTAATAAAAATAAATGGAAAAAAAATAATAAATTGAAAAAAAAAAAAATAAAGAAAACTAAGATCATGGCATCCAGTCCCATCACTTCATGGGAAATAGATGGGGAAACAGTGGAAACAGTGGCTGACTTTATTTTTTTGGTCTCCAAAATCACTGCAAATATGACTGCAGCCATGAAATTAAAAGACACTTGCTCCTTGGGAGAAAACCTATGACCAACCTAGACAGCATATTAAAGAGCAGAGACATTACTTTGCCAACAAATGTACATCGAGTCAAAGCTATGATTTTTCCAGTAGTCATGTATGGATGTGAGAGTTAGACTACAAAGAAAGCTAAGCACCAAAGAATTGATGCTTTTGAACTGTGGTGTTGGAGAAGACTCTTGAGAGTCCTTTGGATTGCAAAGAGATCCAACCGGTCCATCCTAAAGGAAACCAGTCTTGAACATTCATTGGAATGACTGATGCTGAAGTTGAAACTGCAATACTCTGGCCACCTGATGTGAAGAACTGACTCATTGGAAAAGACCCTGATGCTGCGAAAGATTGAGGGCAGGAGGAGAAGGGGACGAGAGAGGATGATATGGTTGGATGGCATCACCGACTTGATGACGTGAGTTTGAGTACGCTCTGGGAGTAGGTGATGGACAGGGATGCCTGGCGTGCTGCATTCCATCAGGTTGCAAAGAGTCAGACACGACTGAGAGACTGAATTGAACTGAACTGAGCAAATGTAGACATGGTTAAAAATTTGGAGCAATTAATGACTTTTGATTTGGAAAAGAAAAATATCCAAGGGTGGAAAAGATGATCTAAAATGTTTGCAGACTTGAAAGGAGAAATAAATTAGGCCTAAGTGGAGAGAGTTACAAGAATCAGATTTTGAGCAAATATATGGACACAAATTCAGAAATAGATCTGTCTGATAATTCAATGATATGTTTTAGGAATTGGAATGTTCATTTTGACCAGCTTTTAGTGATCTTTGATATATGCTAGACAGGGGACGGAAAAGGCAATGGCACCCCACTCCAGTACTCTTGCCTGGAAAATCCCATGGACAGAGGAGCCTGGTAGGCTGCAGTCCATGGGGTCTCGAAGAGTCGGACATGGCTGAGTGACTTCACTTTCACTTTTCACTTTTATGCATTGGAGAAGGAAATGGCAACCCACTCCAGTGTTCTTGCCTGGAGAATCTCAGGGATGGGGTCACACAGAGTCGGACATGACTGAAGTGACTTAGCAGCAGCAGCAGCAGACAAGGGGAGGCAAGTCCACAGCCTGCTTGCCACCACGCTCCCCTCCAGGACTCAAGACACATGTTATCAGTCAGCCAAGGGCTCTTACCCATTGGATTGATAAGTATCCTTCAATCTCTAATCATGATAGAATCCTTTAAATTGCATTTAGGCAGCCACTGCCAATCAATTAGTGTGCCATTTCTGCCTAGATGCTCTCTGAGGTTCTATAAATTCTAATATCTCATGATATTAATGTTCAAACTATATTTTATCACCAAGAATATAGGACATCATGACCTCCATTTACTTATATAAAAGTAAAGGGAGTAAAATTTTCAGCCAAAATTGTAATGTCTAACAATAAATAATGTTGAGATAATCTTCAGAACTTAACAGAATCACCAGATGATATGTTTTCTAGACAAGTCAAATTTACAACAATGTATTTTTACTTTTTGCAATGCAACATAAAGCCTAATAATAAGATCTGAATTTTGCAAATATAATACTAGACAAATCTGCAAGTATAACAGTCTTCTCTCCTACTGAACATCCTGTGAATTCATATTTACATATTACAAGTTATAATTATGTAGCACTGGGGAAAGGGAAAATGTAACTGTATATTTATATCTACAAGAATATAAAAGAACATTCATAAATTACAAATGTGCATTGTTCTAAGAAGGATACCTACTGAGCTTTTGTAGCTCTCGGCCAATATATAAGACAAGTTTCTCCATTTCCCCCATCAGTGGGCTAAAAAATTATAACTGTAAGTTTGAATGGCTATTGATTGCTTATTATAGTTTCTATTATTAGTCATAAATGGTTATGTATGAGCACATCATTGTAGGTATTTGTTAATGTAGAAGGGGAAGTTTGTATTGCTATAGGGATAATCCTCCTTAAGAAACTGACAAGCATGATTATAAAGAATACTGCAAAGTACGTATTTGCTTAAAAAACAATTACCTAAAATAGTACAGTTAAATGCTATTTTGCTCTTGCTTTTCATATTAGTTGGCTTTCTACAGTAAATTCTACACCATAGATTAATCTGAACACTAACCAAAAGGTCTGCTAAATAAAATAACATTTAAGTTTAGAAATATGTTGTGTATGTTGGTTTTGAGTTACCCCAGAGCTTTAAAAAACATGAAAGCTGAGAAATCTTTTCTACACTTTTGCTTTGTTTTCCAAAGAAATCACCATCATTTACATTCATTTTTAATTTTCATACTCTCCTTTCCTTATTATTTTCACTACAAAATATTCCAACAGTTTAATTACTTCACACCCACATTTTTATGCCTATCTCTTCAGGTACATTTATATAGAGTAAATTCAGCTCTTAAATAGTCTAATCTATGAGGTCGACAGCCTTTATGTAGCAGTGACCTCCAGCCATCTGATCAAATTTTGGGTTACTTACTAGCTATAATCAAATATATTCTCATCTCTTATTTGAACAAATCATTCAGAAATTGAATACAATTTTTTATGAACACTAGCAATATGTTCACTTCTCTGATAATTTTGACATTAAAATTCCATCTTAATAATCCCATCCTTCAGGCTTTGCAGACTCTTAAGGTATTAAAGCAAAAATTATCCTAAGCAGTTAGATTATAATGTATTTAAAGATTAGACATTTCATGTTGAATATTAACTGCTCCACTTCTCAGGAAAAGAAAACTATGCTAATTTTTTCCTTCTATAATTTATACATTTCAAAGGCCAGTTATCCAAGTTTTAAACCATGCTACAGGAAAACATACTTTAAAATGAACTTGAATTCTACATGGAGTTTCAAAGGTACATGTAATGACATATTTACATAAAGTAGAATCATGTACAACAATTAGTTTTATTTCAAATAAAATACTATAGTGTTACTAAAACATTAACTATGGTAAATGCTTTACAGATAGTGAAATATCACTAAAGAAGTTAACTCATCTATTCAAAAAAGTGAATATGCACTCAACGGAGTTACTCATGCTCTACCTACTAGGTGAGATATTTGTTAAGTACACCCTTTATTATGTGGAATACAAGAAATTAAAGACAAATGTGAATTAGCAGATGAGAAAATGACCTACTGTATTGTTTTCCAGCTTAAAAAGACAATAAAACACCATGTATTTTTCTACTTCTGGAAAGTCTCCATGTAAGCTATTCATAAGGATAAAAGCCTGTCCTATTTTAAATTTCTTCAAAGAATAAAATTTTCAGACCATTAACATATTTCAAAAGTAATCACTTAAAATAATCAAAATCTTCTTTTCTAAACCTTGTTTTATTTTTTGGCTATGATAAACCTTTATTCATATACAATTTTAAAATAGGAAGTTGTTATAGACTGAATGTTTGTGCCCCACCCTCAAAACTGGTATAGACCTAAACTCCAGTGTGATAGAGTTAGGAGTTGGGGCCTTTGAGAGATAATTTGGGTCATGAGGGTGCAGCACTTATGAATGGGATTAGTGCCTTTATGAAAGAGACTTCAGAGAGCTCCCTTACCCCTTCCCCCATGTGAGGACAAAGCTAGCACAGATATGTAAATTGGAAAGTGAGCCCTGAATCAGATTCAGGCACTGATTCAGCCCAGATTCAGGCACTGAATCTGGAGGACCTTTGATCTTAGAGAGCCTCCAGAATATAAGAAATATATTTGTTCATAAACAGTTTAAGGTATTTTGCTTTAGCAGCTCAAAGGAACTAAGCTAGCAGGCTAGCAAATTCACAAGAAGAATGCTTCCAATAGTTCAATTTTTCTCTGTCATTGCTGATCAAAGGAGAAGAATAAGAATGGTATAAAAATGGACAGAAACATCTACAACACATTTCCTTTTGCACAGTATATGACAATGCCATTAGTTTATTTTGTAGTCATTAACAAGTAAGTTCTACTCAATAAGCTCTATTTCCTATCTAAAAAAAAAAAAAAAAAAGATGAGCCCTCATTTTTTGTGTGAATGCCTGTATGTGACAATTAGATAATGTGAGACTACTTTATTTTATATTGATTTGGCTTTAATTATTAGCTGTGTTGTCTTGGTTTGGGCTCCTCTAAAAGTAAATTCTAAGACTAGATTTAGATTGAAGTTTATCTACTTGGGAAGTAATAATAGGAAGCACTCACAAAAGAATGGGAAAGTGGGAGCACAGAAAGAAGAGCTCTAGTCTTCTGTTCCTGGGTAGCTAATCACTCTGTAATCAGTGACTTGCAAGGACAACCATTTATCATATTTCACAATTCTGTGTGTTGACTGAGATCAACTGTTTGGTTCTTCAGTAGGTCTCATTTGGGACTTCTTGTGTGTGTGCATGCTAAGTCTCTTCAGTCGTGTCTGACTCTTTGCGACCCTATGGACTGCAGCCCTCCAGGCTCCTCTGCCCATGGAATTCTCCAGGCAAGGATACTGGAATGGATTGCTCTCCTCCAGGGGATCTTTCTGACCCAGGGATTGAACCCACCTCTCTAATGTCTCCTGTACTGGCAGGTGGATTCATCATCACCAGTGCTACCTGGGCTTCTCACAAGCCTGCAGTCAATAGTGACTGGAGTGGGATCACAGTGATACAGCTCCTTAAGAGAAGTCTGGCTCTTTGTCTCTCTGTGTCATCCTAGGGTCACTTATTTTTTTATGTGATCCCCCTATATAGTTTCTCAATGTGATGTTTCCAGTAGTAGTATAGTCAGACTTCTTATTTGGCATCTCTGAATTTCCAAAAGTGCTACAGAAAAAGCTGGCAAGTCATTGTAAGTTGTAGGCTTCCAACAGAACCATGTCACTTCTGTTCCTCAGCGTGAGAAGACATTCCTAGGAACTAAGTTCTTTGGGGGCTGTCTTTGAACTCAAGAAGAAAGTCAATACATTTTAGGTAAATGAAGAGGTTTACTGTGGGTAACATGCTGAATCCTGGTGGAATATGTATAGAAATGCCTTAGAATTTCTTCAATTTAGAGATGTGGAAGCTGTGATATCTACCAATTGCTATTTAGCATTGCTAAGGGGATGCTTTTGCAGGAAGAAACTTCCTGGCACCTCACATCTGCGAGGTATGTAAGTGAAGCACAGAGCCCATCCTAAAGAAACTCTTCTCAAAAAGAGTTGCAGGAATCTTCAATTATAAATTGACAGAAGGCATGGGATTATAAAGTCCTTTGGGGATATGGGATAATTGAATAAAACATTTTTGTACAGCTTACAAATATAACAAAATGAGCACTCAGACCAAGAAATAAACATTATCAGTTTCTTAAGAGTCCTTTTGTCTCTTTTCTTCAATAATATTTCCTCCCGACCTCCAACAGAATGGTCACTATGTTAAATTTTGTTTTAATCATTTCCTTGTTTTAAAAGATTTGTTTCTCCATTGAAATATGTATCTGTAAAAAGTACATTGCTTAATTTTATCTACTTTGGAAATGATTATAAATGGAAGGATATTGCATTATCTCTCTGCAACTTGCCCATTCATTGTACATCACTTTTCGCATTCACAAGTTTCTACTTGAAACTGAAGTTCATTTTGCCCCTCTCCCCTCTCCTCCCTTTTTTTCTAGTCTCTTTTGAATACATTTTTTTTCCTTCAACTTTTCCTTTAGTTAGATAGGCTATCTTTTAATTACTAGTTATTTGACAAGCATACTTAACAGAGTTTAAAATTAATCAGTTTCTGTGCATGTATAAGTCAAGATTCTCCAGAGAAATAGAACCAATAGGAAATATATACATGTATGTGTATATATATGACATTTGTATGTATGTAAAGATTTATTATAAGCCATTGGCTCATATGATTACTGAGCCTGACAAGTCCCAAGATCTGTAGTTAACAAGCTGGAGAAGCAGGAGAGATGATGGTGTTAGTTTTTGTTTGCGTCTAAAAATCAAAAGAACTAGGAGAACCTATACTGTAAATGCCAGTCTGAGTCTCTGAAGACTCTGAAGACCTGAGAATCAAGGGAACTGGTGGTGTAGTTCCAGACTGAGTCTAAACACAGGAGACTGCTGTCCCATATCAGAGACAGGAAGGTAGGAAGAGCGAATTCAACCTTTTATTCTATTCAGGCCTTTAAAGACTGGAGGTGGTCCACCCATACCAATAACAGCCATCAGCTTTACTGAGTCTATCAATTCATATGTTTATATCCTTCAGAAACACCCTCACAGACACAACCAGAACAAGGTTTAACCTAATATTTGCCTCTCTGTTGTCCAGCTAAGTTGACAGATAAACTAATTATCATAATTGTTTTGCTTTTGTTTAGTTGCCAACTCCAGTCTGACTCCTGCACTGTAGTCCACCAGGCTCCTCTGTCCATGGGATTTCCCAAGCAAGAATACTGGGCCCGGTTACCATTTCCTCCTCCAGAGGATCTTCCTGAGACAGGGATCGAACCTGCATCTCCTGCTTAGCAGGCATATTCTTTACCACTGAGCCACCAGGGAAGCCCTTGTGGTATACTTACTATCATGTTCCATGTTTCACGTTAAGGAAACCGTGCTTAAAGAATTAAATTATTTCTTCAGTGTCACTCAAGGATGAAATCAGAGCTGACCCATCACCTAGTCACCTGCAAGCGTAAACCGTTTAAGGTCAGGCTCACTGTTTCTTCCGTGGATTTTTTGTTTGTTTGTTTGTTTTTAAACCCATTATATTCATAAGGGCTTTCCTGGTGACTCAGCAGTAAAGAATTCGCCTGCAACAAGAGATGTGGGAGACAGAAGATATACATATTAGAAACAAATGCTGTGTTTAGTACAGTTTATGCACAGCTCTTTAAAAGAGATTTTTGTTGCCGTTGTTAAATAAATACTGTATTTAAAATTCACCATACAGAAGACAACCAATCAATACAGATTCTAAAAACGGGTGGCATAAATGTGCAAATCAAGGATTGCTGGCAAAACTGTGGAAGATTATTTTTCTTATTTAAAGTTTAAAGTTTTCTAATATGATATATTATGGCATGTGATTAAGAGGTCAGGCCTTCACGCAGCAGGTTTTAAAGCACAAGTTTATACCGCCCTATGGGATTGCAGGGCTTCCCTGGTGGCTCAGAGGTTAAAGCGTCTGCCTGCAATGAGGGAGACCTGGGTTCGATCCCTGGGTTGGGAAGATCCCCTGGAGAAGGAAATGGCACCCCACTTCAGTATTCTTGCCTGGAGAATCTCAGGGATAGCGGAGCCTGGTGGGCTGCCGTCTATGGGGTGGCACAGAGTCGGGACACGACTGAAGTGACTTAGCAGCAGCAGCAGACTTGTGCTTACCCCTCAAACCAAACCTCCAGGACCAGCTAAGGGGACCAGCAAACCTCCAGGCCCTGGCAGAGAGCCTGAGGGCACCTCAGACATTGTCTGTGCCTTGCCCCAGGTGGGAACCTGTCCAGGACCATCTCACAGATTGCCGCATGCCTGTGTGATCCAGGACCACAAGCCCTGCTGTCCATGGAGGGGGTGGATCCAGTCGCAGCCGCAAAAGCCAGAGAATATAAAGGCGCCAAACATCCCCCCCCCTTGAAGGCCGTGGAGGGAGAAGTTAAATGGCGGCCACCAGGCTCCAGGAGAACGCGCCCGCAGGCCCCCAAGTGTCCGGCAGGTCAGACACCTGTCACTGCCAACACTTCAGACGAGCAAATGGGCCTCTCCCACACAAGTCTGGGGCCCCCTGGACCAGGCCTTGGAGCTGGTGAGTCCGCACGAGCTCTTTAGGAGCTGAGCTCCCTAAACCTGCGGCTTGTGGACAGAGCCCTGCTGGTTTTCAAAGCTAGTTGTTTTGGCAGTTCATCTCTCCCATTGGGAGTTCATCTCTCCCAAGTGAAGGTCTTCAAAATTGCGGGGCGAGGGGGTTGCCCAGTGGGCGGTTCAAACTTCAGTCCTCAGCGGACCTCCGCTGTGGTGTAGGGAAGATGGGCATGGTCGAGCTTATGTTCCTGCTGGGTCCCAGTCTCTCTCACCTGCTTGGATGTGGACCTTCCGTCTTTTGTTGCATGCAAAAGAGGAGTGCCTCAACCAGTTTTTTCAGAGGAAAAATCACAATACTGTCATAATATCTTTACCTAAATAGTATAAGGCTCTAAGAATATTTTAACTGGGATTAAAAACAAACAAAAACCTTTTTTTTTCCTCCTGGTTGCTCAGTCTTATCCAACTCTTTGTGACCCTATGGACTGTAGCCCACTAGGCTCCCCTGTCCATGGAATTTTCCAGGCCAGAATACTGGAGTGGGTGGCCATTTTCTAATTCAGGGATCTTCCTGTCCCAGAAATGGACCCTGCAATTCTTCTGTCGTCAGCATTGGCAAGCAGCACTTGTGTAGTAAATTTTATACTATTTTGTGAGGTATTTGTCACCTAAGTTTCCTCACGCAGTATCATTATAGTATTTTCACACCTTTCCCTGGGGGCACTACTGCCTCAAGCCCATTTTGAATTAAATTACTTGTTTTTTTCAAATGGTAAATCATGAATTCAGAAAACAAACTGCATAAGGGATAGTTTCAGATTGCAAATTCTAAGTAAGTCGTGTTTCACTTACAGCCTAGCGCCAAGTTTATAACAGGCAATTTTTCTTGCTGATCTTATATTCAAACCTGGATTATTTCTCATATACCCTTCTTCAAAGGTGTGACACTTTGTGTCCCAGGATATTTGGGGGTATTCTATTTGATTCCCTTCCTTAGTTGGTCCCTAGATTTTATATCCCATTTTTACTCTCCAAACAAGAATCAAAATAGAAGCACAAGATGAGTAGGATTTGACAGAAGACCCAGGATGGACTCTAACTTCAGTACTTACATATTATCTAAGATTCATTCTTTCACTTCATATTTTCACTTTGTAGGCTTCTTTTTTGTTAGCTTATAAACATATTTAAAAATCAAATTTGTATTCACTATACCACTAAGGTTAAGTAAGAAAAAATAGAACATCATTTATTTTACTGGAAAGAATTTAACATAAGGAATTGGCTAGATGAACTTTGGCATTCAAAAGAGGCAAAATAGGAACACTGAGGTAAAGTGGAGATGAAGACTACAGAAAAAGAACTGGGGAGCAAAGGGAAGAAGGCTGTTCTGTTTAGTCCAGTCGCTCAGTCATGTCCAACTCTTTGTGACCCCATGGAATGCAGCACGCCAGGCCTCCATGTCCATCAACAACTCCCAGAGTTTACTCAAACTCATCCATTGAACCAGTGATGCCATCCAACCAGATCATCTTCTGTTGTCCTCTTCTCCTCCTGCCTTCAATCTTTCCCAGCATTAGGGTCTTTTCCAATGAGTCAGTTCTTCACATCAGGTGGCCAAAGTATTGGACTTTCAGCTTCAACATCAGTCCTTCCAATGAATATTCAGGACTGATTTCCTTTAGGATGGACTGGTTGGATCTCCTTGCAATCCAAGGGACTCTCAAGAGTCTTCTCCAAGATCACCATTCAAAGGCGTCAATTATTTGGTGCTCAGTTTTCTTTATAGTCCAACTCTCACATCCATACATGACTAATGGAAAAAAAAATAGCTTTGACTAGATGGACCTTTGTTGGCAAAATAATGTCTTTGCTTTTTAATATGTTACCTAGGTTGGTCATAACTTTTCTTCCAAGGAGCAAGCGTCTTTTAATTTCGTGGCTGCAGTCACTATTTGCAGTGATTTTGTAGCCCCAAAAATAAAGTTTTTCACTGTTTCCACTGTTTCCATTTATTTGCCATGCAGTGATGGAACCAGATGCCATGATCTTAGTTTTCTGAATGTTGAGCTTTAAGCCAACTTTCTCACTCTCCTCTTTCATTTTCATCAAGAGGCTCTTTAGTTTTTCTTCGCTTTTTGACATAAATGTGGTGTTATTTACATATCTGAGGTTATTGATATTCTCCGAGCAATCATGTTCCAGCTTGTGCTTCATCCAGTCAAGCATTTCTCATGATGTACTCTGCATATAAGTTAAATAAGCAGGGTGACAAGATACAGCCTTGACATACTCTTTTTCCGATTTGGAACCAGTCTGTTTTTTCATGTCCAGTTCTAACTGTTGCTTCTTGACCTGCATGCAGATATCTCAGGAGGCAGGTCAGGTGGTCTGGTATTCCCATCTCTTTAAGAATTTTCCACTGTTTGTTGTGATTTACACAGTCAAAGGCTTTGGCATAGTCACTAAAGCATAAGTAGATTTTTTTTTTTTTTTTTAACTCTCTTGCTTTTTGGATGATCCAACGGATGTTGGCAATTTGATCTCTGGTTCCTCTGCCTTTTCTAAATCCAGTTTGAACATCTGGAAGTTCATGGTTCGGGTACTGTTGAAGTCTGGCTTGCAGAGTTTTGAGCATTACTTTGCTAGCGTGTGAGATGAGTGCAATTGTGCAGTAGTTTGAGCATTCTTTGGCATTGCTTTTCTTTGGGATTGGAATGAAAACTGACCTTTTCCAGTTCTGTGGCCATTGCTGAGTTAGGACACTGTTAGATGAATTTCCCACATCAGTAGGTGCCCAATATGCTATTGGAGCTCAGTGGAGCAATATCTCCAGAAAGAATGAAGAGACAGAGCCAAAGTGAAAACAACCCCCAGCTGTGGATGTGACTGGTGATGGGAGCAAGGTCCAATGCTGTCAAGAGCATAGGAATCTGGAATGTTAGGTCCATGAAGCAAGGAAAATTGGAAGTGGTCAAACAGGAGATGGCAAGAGTGAACATCCACATTTTAGGAATCAGCAAACTAAAATGTACTAGAATGGGTGAATTTAACTCAGATTACCATTATATCTACTACTGTGGGCAAGAATCCCTTAGAAGAAATGGAGTAGCCATCATAGTCAAGAAGAGAGTCTGAAATACAATACTTGGGTGCAATCTCAAAAACAACAGAATGATATCTGTTCATTTCCAAAGCAAATCATTCAATATCACAGCAATCCAAGTCTATTCCTTGACCAGTACTACTGAAGAAGATGAAGTTGAATGGTTCTATGAAGATCTACAAGACCTTCTAGTACTAACACCCAAAAAAGATGTTCTTTTAATGATAGGAGACTGGAATGCAATAGTAGGAAATCAAGAAATACCTGGAGTAATGGGCAAATTTGGCCTTGGAGTACAGAATGAAGCAGGGCAAAGGCTAACTGAGTTTTGCCAAGAGAATGCACTGGTCATAGCAAACACCTTCTTCCAACAACACAAGAGAAGACTCTACACATGAACATCACCAGAACTGCTAAGAGGACACCTGAAAGAGAGGGTGCTGTTTAAAGCTCATTCTGGAGCCCCAGGAATGCTCTTCAGAGCTGGGAATCAGATTTCAGAGTAGGAACTGCCCCTCAGTTGGTGCTGGTGTTTTTGGAGGAGAGCAGTAAGTTGCGTCTGAGAATGTGGGGGGAATTCAGGACCCTAGAACTGTCATTGCCAATATAAAGAACAGTGGCTGTCAAGGAACATAGAGGAAAGCATCTCTCTCCTTTACCCAGGCTCCCAGCCGCTCCTTAGCATCACTATTGAGGAAAATTGACAAGAGAGCCAGTTGGGTTTGCAGAAATGGGTTTGTAGTAGTTAGTCCTAGTTGTAGTATTAGGAGTGCAATTTGAAACTGAGAAATAATAACCTGATAAATGGCACAAAAATATTATTTCTGTTTTGTTAGAAAAGGGCATTTGTGGTTGAGTTTCCATGATCATTATTTTCCAAGTACATGGTGAAATAAACTTATTAGATGATTCTAATGGAGAAAAAGTTAAAATATTGTACATCAGTGAAATAATTTGGTTTAATAAACACATCATTAGCATACTTACCAAGAATTTCAGCTTGTAGTCCTTCATGCCAGCATTTTTCACTGCTACAATGTGACTTTCTAGCACCATCAACCAGGAGAGCAATGTTAAAAAAAAAAGTGGAGGCACTTACTTTGTAGCGCTGAGTTAGAAGTGTACATACTTACTCTTCAGCCCCAAGCTGTGATCCATAGAAAGCAACTTGCCTTAACAGATGAAAGTCTGGAGAACACCAAACAGTGATGTCTCAGTGACATCATGAGCTCTATTAGCTTGGTGTTTTTTTTTTTTTTTTTTTTTTAAGTCCATAACAGATTGTTGTTGAGTCTCTAAGTCGTGTCCACCTCTTTGTGACCCCATGGACTGTAGCCTCCCAGGCTCCTCAGTCCATGTAATTTCCCAGGCAAGAATACTGGAATGGGTTGCCGTTTCCTATTCCAGGGGATCTTCCCAACTCAGGTATCAAACCATCTTCTCTTGTGTCTCCTGTATTGCCAAGCAGACTCTTCTGAGCCATTACATTAGCTTGGTTAGTGTTCTTTGTTTATGGTTCAGCCATACAAACTTTCTTGGAGATCTTGAATAATATCTAGCATGTTTACTTTTCTCCTATTCTCTGTAAACATGAGTGCCATACCACAAAAGAACTTTATATTTTTTTTATCACTGCAAGCCTTCCTTTCCTTGGTAAACAATAAGTCTCTGTTGATTATATGAAGAAAAAAAATATTTCTTTTTTAAAAATTTTTATTTTCAACTATGTCTTTACTATCAACAGAGATGATGTATTAGCACTTCCCTGAGATGGTATACTTATACCATTCTTTTGATTTCCAGTAAAGCTCAAAGCCAGTCTTTTTCTGCGGTGGCAGAATGTCACTTGATATTCATAAGAATCCCTCTCTTCCAGGATAGAAACCATATTCTGTGTCATTCTGTGTGTTGATTATCATATGGACACTCTAAATCCAGGTGTAGTTTTATATACCTACCAGGAATAGCCATAACGATTTATGAACAAATTGAAATTTATGGAAACCAGTACATATTTTAGATGCTTACCAATTAAAAGAGTTTTATGGAATTGTAAATATACATACTTTTATGCTTTGAATGATTAGCACTCGTGTAAAATTTTGGAGTTTTACTCATTTCAAGTATAATGTAATTTAAAACCTGTTTTTTTTTAAATATAAATGTAAAATCAGTTCATTTGACATATATTCCCATTGCAATATATTTCAAACAGGTTTCCCTAAATAAGATGTGGCATAAATTTAAGTTAAAAAAAAAATCAGCTTTACTGCATAATTAAACCTTCAGAAATTATGTCTCTTACTATACAGGCCTTTCTAATATCATACCATTTGTCAGGAAGTAAGCAATTACCCTTAAAATATTAGTATGATTTTTTTTTTTTAATTTTAGTATTTCTATACACTGTCACCTAGGAAGAACTGTTGAAACCCTGGCATTGCATGTGAACTCTAACTGCCTAAAGTGATGATCACATTTTACTATAGGATCATTATTTAGATTTTTCCTAATAAATGTCAATATTTCTGACATTTCATTTATTAAATAAATTTAATCCTAGATGATTAAATGCATTGTTTTCATGTCTATTTCCTTTATATATAGTGTTCAGGGCCATTCTATAATACCTGTTTGATTTTAATCAGTAAGTTTTCAACAGAATTTTAAGTTGACATCTACGAAAATGAAATTACTGTTGTATACAATTTACATTCTGTCCCTCTGAGCTGTGAGTTAATCTGAATCACATCAAGTCAAAAATTTGGGAAGTGACTTTTAAGCATAGTATTTTAACTCAGAGATTCTGAATTATGAATAAACCTACAACAAACAGCTTTGTAGCCAATTTTATCACTATTTTCTCTAATTTTCAAAAGTTAAAATTCCATTTTTAAGGCTAAGAACATGAGTTTTGTTATTTGTATTAATTTCTCTTTTGCCCTCAGTAAAAACCAGTCATAATCATTCAACTCAGTTTATAATGAAACTTCATTTTCTCAAAGACTTTTCTTTATTTAGAGCCCATTTTAAAAATAGTTGCTTTATATATTATCTTAAATTCCTGAATACAAAGTAGCAATATGATCTACCAGGATTTCTTCATCCATTCAGTTTTATTCCTTCCTTCTGATGGATTTATTTTTCTACTGTGAGATTTTTTTTTAATTTCATTGTTTAAATTTTCCTTCTTTAGATAATTGTATGGAAACTAGTGGATCAGTTCAGAAGAGTCTGATATTGACCCATCACTTAGTACAGATAGCTCCATCATTTTGTTCTTTATCTTGGGAAAAGAAGTATTTTTTTTTCCTAGCCTAGTGAAAGGCTTGGGTTGTGGGTCAGATGAATGATTACAGTACTGCTCAGTTATTCTCTTACCAGAATGCTAAGTGCATTTTTGTACTGGACAGTGGTCTGTGATGATGAGGTATATGATGCATGTTTAACTAATAAAATAAATGAAAAAAAAAAAAGGAAAAACAAACAAAAAATATAAATGAAATAAGATAATGTAAAAAAAAAAAGAGTTTGCAACAAAAATAGACTATGTCTTTACTCTTGTTGAAGGAGTAGGCATTTTCTACTTGTCCTCTGCCTTCCTGTTGTTCAGATAATGCAGGGGCTATGCCTGCAGGCCTTGCAACTGAAACAGCAGAAATGCTTTTCTCTAAAGATTTACTGGGTTACTTTCCTAGGGCAAAAGTTAGGCGCCCTTTAGCGTTATGACTTAGGCACACTAACTTTCCAAGAAGATGTCAGTGATGTGTAACACTCACCGTCCCTCTATGCTTGACAAATACATGCAGTCTAAAACAAAAGAGCTTTTTTACATTCTCTGTATCCCTAAAAATGTGTTCCTTGTTAAATAATGATCCTCTGTATATTATATAGATAAAAGAAAAAAAGGAAGATGACAGTGTTCCCAAGAACTCTGCTTTATGCTCTCATGTACCCTATTTCACTTAATTCAAACCTCATAACCATCTTGAATGAAATGATTTCCAAACCCATTGCCATAATTAGAATTTGTGACGTGTGTACAATTTTTATATTTTTATATTTACATGGTGTGGATAGGAACTGATATTTTAGGGTTGTCTGCTTTTCTAGCAGAAGAAACAACTATGGCCCCTTGCCCATATAGCACATTCTTTCTTGGTTATAACTCACCATATACTCTCCATTTCTGCATTGTTAAAGTGTATCTGATTTTAAATACACACACACTAGTTTATTTGTGTTTGAATTTACCTTTCATCCCTCCCCACTATTTGCTCATGCAGTGACACTTTATAGAGATAAGAATAACTGCACATTTCAGTGTCAAGATATATGCCTTTTTTAAGATCCTTAATAGATTCTAACTGCCCAATAACACTGAAATAACTATGGTCATAACACATTTTTTCTCATGGATTGCAGGCACATAGGGACATTCCTCATAAACTGGTAAAGCAGTTATTACTACCTTGTGTTACAATGGACCGTATATATACACACATTCTTTTGTGAATATATTCTGATTGCTTAGTGAATGCTTAGTTAAAAAACAATTCTTTACCGGTTCACAAAGGGACTAAAGGGAGGATTTACATATCAGAAAATACATTTGATGGCTTAAAGATTTAAATATAAAACATGACACCATAAAACTCCTAGGAGAGAACATAGGCAAAACATTCCCTAACATAAATTCTACCGCTGTTTTCTTAGGTCATTCTATCTAAGGCAGTAGAAATAAAAGCAAAAATAAACAAATGGGACCTAATCAAACTTACAAGTTTTTGTACAACAAAGGAAACCACAGACACACACACACACACACACACACAAATGAAAAGACAACCTATGGAATGCGAGAAAATATTTGAAATGGTGTGACTGACAAGGGCAAAATTTCCAAAATATACAAACAGCTTATACAACTCAATAACCAAAAAACAAACAACCTAATCAAAAAATGGGTTGAAGACTTAGACACTTCCCCAAAGAAGACATTCTGCTGTCCAATAGGCACATGAAAAAATGCTCAACACTGATAATTAATAGAGCAATGGAAATCAAAACTACATTGAGGTAGCATCTCACATCTCTGAGAATGGTCAGCAGTAAAGAAAATCTACAAATAACAAATGTTGGTCAGGGTGTGGTGTAAAGAGAACCCTCCTATAGCATTGAGAGAATGCAAATTGGTGCAGCCACTATGGACAACAGTATGGAGGTTCCTCAAAAAACTAGAAGTATCCTCAGTGTGTATGCCCAGAAGTGGGATTGCTGGGTCATATGGCAGGTCTATTTCCAGTTTTTTAAGAAATCTCCACACTGTTTTCCATAGCGGCTGTACTAGTTTGCATTCCCACCAACAGCGTAAGAGGAGGGAATACGTGTAAATCTATGGCTGATTCATATCAATGTATGACAAAACCCACTGAAATGTTGTGAAGTAATTAGCCTCCAACTAATAAAAAAAAAAAAAAAAAACTAGAAGTAGAGATGGCATATGATGCCAGCAATCCCACTTCTGACCATATAGCCTGACAAAATTATAATTCAAAAAGATATA